>NW_010513083.1:12737-12943 GCF_000687285.1 Phaethon lepturus
CCCCATGTCCCTGCCATGTCATTAATTAGCCCCCGGCCCTGCCACAAGGCAGAGTCGGCCTGCATCGGATTCAGGAGCAGCATCCGCTTGGCCCATTATCACTTGCAAAGGCCCTCCTAAGGCCTCCCAGAAGGTCCTGGGGGCATCTGCGCCATGCGTTCCCCACCACCTCCAGCACCAGCGGCCACAGGGGGAACCTCTTCCCG
>NW_010513084.1:0-1562 GCF_000687285.1 Phaethon lepturus
GGCACGAGGCGGGCGGCTGCACAGGGCCAAAACCTCTCCCCCTGCACATCAGCAAGCAAATCCAGATGGGGAAATATCAGAAAGCAGCACACTTGCGATCTTCAGTGCCAATCTGAGCATCATTTTCAAGGGTAAAAGCTTTTTAAAAGTAATTTTCTACAAGATTTTAAAAAAAGCTGATCAACTTCACCTTGGAAGAGGAGTGCATTAGACGCTGTTGAATACCTGCTGCTGCCGCTTCTCATTCAGCCATGAGCTCCACTCTACTCCAAAGGAGAGCTTGCTATATTTGACCTTTATTTAAACTTTACATGGAGTTTCCATCTGTCTTCTCTGTGAACTCTTCTGCTTATAGATGCATTCTCCAGGAAGACACAGTATTTTTTTTTCCTCAAGGGGATGGCCTCATTTTTGAAGATTTCCTCCACAATCTCCTCTGCTCTCTGGAGTTCCCCGATGTCATTTTATACCTATTCCCAAGTTTCCTTTGGGAGAAGCTGCACATTAAACTGAAAAGCGATTAACTATTATAATTGATTCGAACACAGCTTCTAAAAGGGTGATTTGCTACGGTATGCACAGAGGAGACAACCACAGACCTCAACAGATTGTGCTGCCTTTGGAGGAACCAACTGGTACCCACTAAATCCTGCACATCATTCGGCAATGGAACCCAGTTTGACCAGTAAGGCTGAAAGCCTCAGTAACACAGCCGCCTGCATTGGTGCTTCCTCCCCAATTCTTTTTCACAACCTACTCTGCTACCCATCATCTGTATTATTAGCATTATAAACGGGGCACAAATGCATTCTTTATCTTCAAAGTCACCATAAAAGTGAACCTGAAGTCTATTACTCAAGTGCCGCTATAGAAATCCGCTTAATTAAATTCTAAAGGGCTTAAACCAAAAATATACATTGCGATGATGTGGGACAGAACATAAACTTTTAAATAGTAGTAACCAAGCACATTTAGCATTTCTACAGGTGTAATAAAAATGCTAATATATGTTAATGTTTAGTCAGTGGTTAATGTTTTGTCTTCTTAATTTCCCCAGGGCTTTTATTACTGATTTAAATCTGCCACACTACCCCAGTGATTGCATCGCCTTCCACAAACTGCACACCACACTCTCAAACGAATGCTGATTAACCGAAGTGAAGAAACATTTAGCTAGGACAAACACTCTTATTATATGCTTGTAATCATTATATACATTTTGTCAGGAAGATGGGAAAGAGACAATTCCCCGCTCCCTCACTCTTCTCACAGTGGAAAATATGATGATGGGCATAAAAATGAATTTACAAGCCTTTATTTTAGGAAGCACATAATTATTAACTAAATAATGATTCTTCTGGTTCCAGGCACTCGAGCAGAAGGAACAAACTGGGTATGATAACACAAATGTCTTCTACACACATTTCACTAAAATTCCTCATTAATGGAGTAGTAAATGTTATTAATCAGCTCTATAGTACTACGATTTCCATTATTCAGACATCACCTTGCAAGGATTACGTAAGAGACAACATCCTAACTCACTCGCACAGAGCAGCAGG
>NW_010513084.1:1593-25953 GCF_000687285.1 Phaethon lepturus
AATCGAGGGAAGTAGCCTACTCTCCCTGCCGAGGAGAAGAGCGTTTAATAATGCATTACCTTTAAATAATGCAACACTATAATGTGTAAAATGCACACAAACACTAATGCTTAGAATAACAGAATGCCTGTCACACCAGCGCCCGTGGTGACGCCCAACACATACTGCAAACATGTGCTACAAATGCTCAGGGACCCCTGCAGCTACCAGACCGGGTTATGCTGAAGGCCATCACCACCTGGTTTGAAGACCAGGTCTTCAAACTCCTGCAGACCAAGGAGGCATTAAGGAAGCATTTTTAGAAGGAAATAACTTCATTTTTATGATGAAATAAATCATCCTTCACGTAGAGCATCACAAGACACTTTGCAGAGGCTCAGTAGGAACACAGGGCCCAGGGAGGACCGATGGCTGCTCCCTCCCTGGCCTCATGTCTTGTCTGCAAAGACAGCTCCAACCACCAGCAAAGAAAAACGAGCGAGAGCTCAAGACTTGATGGAAGAGGAGCCAACTGTGTTGTTCCACAGCCACCCTGGCAGACCCCAGCTGCTGCCCGAGGTGCTCGCCATGCCCCGGTGTGACCCAAGGGCTAACTGGTGCTGGTTCCTCAGGGCAAGGAGCAGGATGTACCCCCACACAGCCACATGTACCAGTGTGACAGGTGACAAAGAGCTGGCAGGTCTGATGCATTGCATGATGACGCAGCCACTCTACCCCACAGCCTGCATAAGGGCATGGGTGCAGCAGCTCAGAAGAGCATTGGGGAGCGCAAGCAACGTTTTAAGGGTTCCACCTCTCAGTGCCAATTGCTGAAGCTGGATGATCCCCATCTGTGCTTCTCCCTGCTGCATCAGGGTTCAAATAGCTTAAATCAGTCAGAGATGACCACTGCAATTCTACCACTGCTCCCGTTAGGGCACACCACGCTGTCCCCAGGGGGACCCAACGCCCGGTGCCCCATACACATACCATGGCATCCAAGACACCTCCACACTGTGTCCCACCACATCCCCGATCCCTGTGCTGACCCAGCTTCTCCACCGTGCAGGATGCCCTTTCCCTGAAAGGAACCATGACCTCAGCGTGAGTCGAGCCCTTTCAAACCTACATAAAATAATGCAAACAAGATGTTCCTTCTTTCTGGCATTCCCAGCACACAGCATTTAATCCAGCAGAGAAAGCTGCTTTGTGTTTAAGCAAAAGGCTGTTTATTGTTATTTATAGGTAGAGAGGAAGTCGGACTAAATGATCACAGTTGTTCCTTCTGCCTTTATAATCCATGACACATAATTAAAGCACAACTTTTCAAGTCAGTGTTTTGCTCCAGCGTTTTGTTAATGTCGTGTTTAACACAAGATTTTGTTTTTCAGTTGTTATGGTCAGGCCTCGGCAGCAAACCACAGGGCAAGTGGCTGGTACCCCAGCCAGGGCTCAGACCCAACCCAGACAACAGACCAGGAGAGTCAAAGAAAAAACATTTGCTTAATTTTCAGCACATGGTTATACAGCTTTCCCAAGCGGGGACAGTTCCTGGAACGGTGCTCCGTAGCATACTAACGCACCATTATGGTCTTAAGTTAGATCTACGCAATATGATGTTTCTTAGACAACCAAACTAAGGCTTTTTTCTTGGAAAGAGAAGTCAGCCTTGCCTGAAAGGTGAAAACAGAGCAAAAGGGAAGATGCAGGAGCAAAATCCAGAGAAAAGCAGGAGCATGCTAGACTGGCCAAAGCCAGGTTCAGGAGCAAAACACGACAGCGCCTGGAGCCCGGCTCCTGGTGAAGCCCCGAGCCCCCGACGCGCTGCGTGGCTGATGTGGGGGCACGGCTGATCCGCCTCCCGTGCTGCTGTCGCACCTTTGGGCCTCTGATTCCTTGAGGAGCCTGAAAGTGTTCCAAACTCAACCAGCTGATTTCGAAATCAGCACTGAAACAACTAACTTGCTAGAAAATTTGGACCCTGGGGTAAACAAAGCTGATTTCTACTAAGGATGCTAAACACATTGCAACTACACAACTGTGCATTGCACTTGCTATAATACTTGCACAATTGCTACTGCAGGGCCCTAGAACACCCTCCTGTTGCAGGCAATTAAATCTCCTCCATCCCAACAGACTGAGATGAAAAGCAAGGAATTGGCTTGAGGGATTACCGGTTTCTAGCAAGAACTTTAAAAAAAAATAAATTACTTTATGTACCTCTACCTGTTGCAGAGTGTCAGTGAGCGAACAATAACCCCTTTGAGAGTACCAAGCTCAGCTCCGGCTGCAAGCTCCAGCCCTCTTGGAGGAGAGGAGTGGCTGGGACTGCCCCGGCTCGCCAGCAGCGGGGGGAAGCGGAGCCCGGGGCAGCCCCGCTGCCCGCAGAGGTTCCCCTCGCCGCCGAGGCTGGGCGATGAGAAACAGCACAGGGCAAAGCCAGCCTTGTTATTTTCCTTCCCCGAGTTAATTGGTTTCCTTCGCAGATTTCTGTGGGTTTTAATATCGCACTGTGTTTGTGCCTACGGCGCTACAGAAAGGAACAATTCAAGAAAAATAAATTCCTAGCAACTTAATTTGGAGAGGAAAAACAGATACCTGCCATCAGTCTGGACCATAAGCTGGAGACAGGGTCTATAATAGGTTATTTAACAGCAGCCGTGTCAGCTGGGTTGCAAATGTGGTCAATACCTACCAGTCCAACTTCCCCCTGACAGCCCCAAGCAGAGATTCAATTATTCTTTGAGAAATACATCATTAAATAATTAAAAAGTTACTGCATGACTTTTTCCTTTTTTTTTTTTTTAAACCAGACCGATCCAATTTTGGAAGTATAAAGCCATTATAATGTGTCAGCTAGCAATTAGCTACTGTACACTGTTTATTCTTGAATATAATCTTTGAGTAGAAGGGCAATATTCTTAGAAACGCAGCATTAACTTGTTCCTCAATGACTTTAATATGGCTCTTTTCAAATTACTGCTCATAAAATCCCAGGGAAGAAAAATCTACTGATGATATTCCATCTCCTTAATTAGTTCTCTCTCTCTCAGCAACCCAATAGCAAGTGTAATATTTATATAAAAAAGAGCACATAAGGCTTACCACTAACTCTGCTTTTAACTAGTGATATCAAAACAAGCAGGTAAAAAGCAGCACCTATTTTGCAACCTGCGCAGACCGAGCTCACAGGTACATGCAGCTTTTCAGATTTGTATTTCAATAAACACTTGTACAGAAACCCTCCCAACGGTTTTCACGCCACTAACACTATTTTTCACTCTAAAATGTCCTTCTCCCTTCCTGGACTGAATGGAAAACCTTTCTGACCCCAAAGGGTTCGGTGCCCATCATTCCTCCCCGCTCACCCTTACAATGGGCCATAACCCTACTTATTTTAACCTACCCGTAGGAATAAGCCCCCCAGCAGCCACCTTTTCCTCCCTCCAGCCACCTTTCTCCTTCCGAAGACCAGTTTCCACTAAAACGGCAAGGCTGGAAGCACCAAAGCTCACCAAATCATTTCAATGTTTTTTAAGCTGCTTAGTATCTTCACCAGAATAATTACAACCATTTGTTTCCCAGCTAAGCCTGGAGCAACCCCAGGGTGCGTTATCCAGCCGCTGGCAAGGGGTGCACGAGGCTCTCCCCATGGTGATGCCGTGGACCTCCCCCAGGAAAAGCCTAAAATAGAAATGTAATAATTCTTGTTAATTGGAAAGTGGTAAAAATATCTCTGCACAGCGGAGATTAGCTGCTGATAAAACTAATCCATTCAAGGCCAGAGGGCTCGGGAAGGCCCTGTGTTCTTTTTTTCATTATTTTTCCCCCCTCATTTGTTGATTTTTCTTAGTTTTGAAGCTACCAGATCCATATTATTTTTTTTTTCCCCCGACAGTCAGTCCTAGCCTAATCCACTTAAAGGTCAGCACCAAGATAACCTACCTAAAACATGGCAGACAAGGTAAAAAGACTCCCATTAGATTTTTGCTCATGATAAAGGAATTACATTTTTCCCTGAGACAAATCAAGCTTATTGAAAATGTAAGTCATTATTTTCTATAAAGATATAAATATCTGCGGGGCTTTTTCGAGACTTTGTTGTAACACATCTTGTTTTTACATGTACTGCAGTTAGTACAATTGAATTAGAGAATGACTTACAGCGTTAGATTAGCTTCTGCTTGATTGAGAATATCTTTATAATGGAAATCGGTGTGCTCTTTTAACCTCGTTACAATGCTATATTATATGTCTGATTGATATATCAAAGTGGTTCATTCAACAATATGCTGTTTGCAGACAGAAATGAAATGAATTCAACTTTATCACAACACCTTTATTAACATCGTCAAACTGAGGATTAGAATTTGATTACAAGAAGCTGATTTCAATAAACTGATATGCAACAATTCCAAAACAAGGGAGGGAAGCATCAGATTTACAAAAAAAAAAAAAAAAAAGGACTAAATACTTTTAATGCATTTTTGTATATCTTCTTTACTTTCCGCTCACTTTGCAAGGTGTAAGCTGGGAATTTCCACAACTCACTGAAAAGATAATCTTTTTCTACCAAAATCTTCAGGTAGAAAGTATTACTGGAATGCTTTCTGGCTCCTAACCAGCAGTGGGAATTGCATGAAGCAAGGCTCAGAAATGTCCTGGGCATTTTTCAGGATGGGCTGGGCAAGCCCTTTTGGGCCCATCTGCTCTGAGCTACTGGTGCCATTTTGCTGGTCAGAGCCACCCCAGCACTACCTTGCATGGTTCCCACTGTCCTCAGGCACCCTGCTTTTTGGGCTGTCCCTCCAGGAGGGGACAGAGGAAGGAGGACTTAAACACCAGCATGGGCAGTTGAGGTATCTACGGAAATACCTGCTCTCTGGTGCTCTGGAGAGCAGCAGCATGAAGTTTATTTGTACGGTGATACAGATCAATACATGCAATCCAAGAGTTAATAAGCTTTAGAAAGACATAACTCAGAGCACATCAGTCACCCCCAAATTATCTTCACTAACAACTAGGCTCCCTCACCCTCTCCAGGTCAGTGGCTAAGAGCATCATCTCTACCAGCACTGATAGCATAGAAGAGAATTAGGTGTGAAAATTGATTAGGTTAGAAAGATACACCTGCATAAAGAATTGCTAAATTCCCCAGCTGCTGGCTTGCTGCTGCTTTCCCCCCATCCCTCTACTTTTTAAACAGAAATAACTCTGCCAAAGTAGCTGCAGGCTATCAGCACAGCTTTCTGCAGCCAGCCTGCTCTGGCACAAATGAAGCTTTGAAAGAATAAGGCAGTTAGCAGCAAACTTCACCCTCCAAGTGCAGACTCCGCGCCCTCGGGGGTTTATTAGTGGGGGAACACAACAGGTAGGGTTGGAAAAGGCCACCGGTTCGTTTTGCAGTAACCCGGAGAGGCTGAGAGGACCGCTCGAGAGCTCTGCTGGCAGCAAGGGTGCTTCGCTGCAGCGGACGGCTGAAAAATCTGCCTCAGTTGTTTGTTGTAATTTTTTTTTTCCAGCTAAATGTATTTATAGATGGCATCTTTCACGGCTGGTACCTCAAAGCCACTTTACAATAAGATGTAAAAATGATACGATTCACAGCACCGCACACAGGCAGAGAATTCAAAATGAAGCCGAACACTCATTGCGACCCAGCCCCTCATCCTCTCCAGCGCTAAACAAAATGCTGCTGCTCCGCCCCGGCAGCTCTGGGCACCATTCCTGATTCGCAGAGGGTCGTTTTTTAAGTTTCTGGTTTGTTCTTGGCTCCTTCATCAGCATTGCTAATGGCAGAGTTAGCTCTAGTTTTAAGGCAGCAACACTCACGGGGGTTACTGTCACTGCAAGTAAACTCAGTGTGGTTAAGATGAAGGATGCCCGGCAAATGACCCCAGATGGAGATCTTAGTGGAAACTGCAGTCAGGGATAATGAGGCCAAAAGAGGGTTTAGCGTAAAAAGCATAAAGAGATGGATATTGGTGAGCGCGAGTCCGGCATTGCAAAGCTGTGGGTCTTCGCAAGGATAAAAATCTTCAGGAAAGGAAATGGGCCGGAATATATTTTGCTAATAAGGCATCTATGTTAATAGAGGTTGTGGGAGGCTGCAGCAATCTGGACAGCAAGTGAGGGAGCTGTGTCCGCAGGGCTGATACTTGGGGAATTTTATCTCTCCAATAAAACAAAGGTGTGCGGCCAGTTTTGAGAGAGAATCCCAGAAGCAGCTCCCCGATTCCCCAGTAAGCGTAGAGGGCAACAGCTTGTCTGGAGGGATGGTCTGGTCTGAGCTAAATAGTAAGAAAGGCAGTTCATGCCATGGATATAACCTCTCTGTGGGCTCTGGAGCCAGGCAGGTCAGCTCGGACCTAAAAGCCTCCTAGGTTTTCCATACATCAGCTTGTAGCATCTTTCAGGTAAGCTAAATCAGCAAGGACCCTGAGCATAAAGCTGGTTTAACTCTGAAGCAGGTTCAGCTGTAAAGCTCAGCTGCAGATACACCTCCCACGAAGGGCCTGTGCCGCAGCCCTCTCCATTCGGAGGGGCAGCTCCTCCTGGGCCAGCACCTCTCCCACGGCTCCTGAAGCGGCAGAAGCCTCAAGACACCCAGAGGGAACTTTCAGACGCTGCGATCTTTGGTTCAGCCTGAAACTCAGTTTTTTCCACTTAAATCCAATTCAAGACCTCGCATAATAAACCTACTTCATGTTTATTATAACATGAGACCATTTGAAATTTGAAAGCCTAAAGCCCAGTGTCCAAGAAAGAGACACCCATGCATCCCCTCCTGCAATGTGCACAGTCTACTTTGAAGCAGATGATCACCAGCTCTCTCCTCTCCTCCATCCCAAAGCATCTAATGTCCAGCTGCCAAATACAGCTGTGATGGGAGCCAGGAAAAAAGGAGAGAGATGAGAAAAAAAGAAGATGCTCTGTGCAGTGAAGAAAGCTGCATAATACTGCAAAGCTGTGTACCCTCGCTTCCAACTGTTAAGACCGTATCCTGCCACCACTACTTCGATTAGCTCTTTGTACTACTGTCAGGGCATCTCAGAACCAAGTATCTTTTTAAATGCTTGGAAGCCAGTTGCACAACAACAAATCAGCTCCTCCACTAAAACAAGAAACACAGGACCTGTTTGCACAGGTACACAGAACTAGTAATTAATCTGCACAAGATCTCTAGGTTTCTTCTGACTTCAGCTCGGAAAAGATGCAAGACACCCCACCGCGTGCAACCTGCGTGCATCTCGCTCGCACTGTAGCCCACACGCGATTTGAAGTGAGATCAAGCCAGGCTCAGTGGGCGCCGTATGATATTCCTGCCCATAAAATGCAGCAGCCTTAAAAAGCTCTTTTTAAGCCGCAGAGTAGTGGGGATGAAGTTGCCACCAGCTGAGTGATCTGCCTCTGACTGAAGTCAATGAAAAGATTCGTGTGAGCTCCGTTGCAAAGTTGGGCTGGGCATCAAATGCTGTCAAAGGATGTTCCTCATGCTGTCATGTGTGTGGGCAGGGAGGAGGGGTCACCCTTAGCTGCTACCTTCTACTTTTAATTAAAAAAAAAAGAGCATCACTGCAAATTCCATTGAAATGGCACAACGTGCCGGAGGCTAGAACACATCCAGTTAAAAGGACAGAGAGAGAACAAAAAAGGAGAGGACAACATAAAAGTTGACAAAAATGAAGCAAAATCAAATGCTATTTTAAATTAAACCCATGTTGATATTCAATGCCATCTCTTCTGGCTTTGCACTGGCAGGTTTGAGCATCGCTGGCCGCATCCACTGCTTCCACCTAGCAGCTCTGCACAGCCCTGCGCATTCCCCAGTGCATCCCTGCTTTGGCCGGGCCCAGTTTGGTGATAAATTGACCCAAAGCCTCACCATGCCATCTGGGCAAGCAGGAGGGGAGACCAGCATGCCACTTTGTCCATGATGGACCCCAGCAGAAAAAGGGCAAGGCTGACCAAGGACCATGAAAGCATGCTAGTTGTTGTCTTCTAGAGGCAAAGCTCTTGTTAGCAGTGAATTAAATAAGTGTGTGATGTCAGTGCACCTCCCTCCGAAGGCCAGACAAGAGGTAAAACTTCCACTACACTGAGAATAACCTCTGAGCCTCTCTCCCTCAGAGAGGCAAGCAAGAGCATCCATGCCAAAGTCCCTTCCAAAAATGAGACGCAGACCCTTAATTTGCTACTGTGTATTTGAACATTAAACCAAAGACTTCAAGACCACCAGCAGCATGCCAAAGTTGCTGGACCAAAATTGTTGATGCTGGGTTGCAAAACTGTAGGCATGAAATAATTTTTGCCCTTATTCTTTCAGCACCAGCCAAGCCATCAACAATGTGGGGATTTCTAGATCAAAATCCATGCCTCACATTTCAGCGCCTTGCCATATGCTTCCCCAACCATCAGAAAATCTTTAATATCTGAAAGCTATTAAGACAACTAATCATGATACTCCCAAGGTATTTTCACAGGAATGTTGCCAATACTGTCCGTGGTGATCAGGTTTATTTTCATCCTGTAGCGGAAACAGATGCTTGCTTTAAACACACCTTATCAGGTACATTACACCTCCTATCACAAAATGGTTAAGAAAAGTACACAATAAACACACCTTGGGATAGCTACGAGTGGGTCAATAGCTACGAGTGGGTCCAAGCTTACAGAAAACCAAAACCTCACCTGTATTTCCACCTTTAAGTGAAAAATGGAGCTAGCTACCAGCGAGCATTAGAGAGCAGCCTGAGGATTAAACTTTCCCGATAAAGAAACTGAAAATAGAGAGGCTGTACATCTAGCCGACTATCCCATGAGTGATGCCAACAGAAAGCAACCCACATTAAAAGTACAAAGAAACCGATCTCGGCGTCTCAAAGGGAATGACTTCCCGAACAGCACTGTAATTTCAAAGCTTTCCTCAGAAGCCTCTTGCCAGCTCTAGCACGGAAAGAAATCCATTAGCGGACAGGAAAACTCACTGGAGCTCCCTGCTGCTGCAACCCACCGAGCAAAGCAGCTTCCAGAGAATCACCAGGTGAGCTGGCTCCAAAAGCAGCTCCTGGGCAGCATCCAGGGAAAACCACACCAGCATCGCCGTGCTGACAAATGCGCTGAATCACTGTGTATGGCGACAAGGCAATACTTTCACCCCTGGGTACCACAAGTCCCTTTACTTACATATTCTTGCATTTCATCCCTGCCCAGCTGCAAATTTCGACACCGATTTGCAACAGAGCAATGCTTCTCTCTGTGGTGCTACAAGCAAAGTAGCTGGTTCTCTTTTCACCACACTCAGCGTCTCCCTACCAGGAATCTCCAAAAAAACAAGGGCAAACAAGGGTCCAGTTTGCCTGACTCTCTTCCTCCCTGGGGCTCCCCCGGCAGCTTCCCATGGCCGGCATCAGAGCCGGGTTCACAGCCGGCACTCCGCCTGTGCTGGCTGGAGTGAGCACTCCGGCTTTGGGATAAAACCAAACCCAACCCGCGCCGTGGCTTCGCCTTCTCAGCAGCGCCGCAGCATGGCTGTATAAACGAGTTAACCCAGACCTCAGCAGACTCTTAAAGGTGTTTGTAGGGAAGTAAAACACCAGGGATCTGCTCACAGCGCAAGTACACTGAGAACTGCACCCTGTTCCCATGCAGCGCTGGTACCCTTCCCCTGACCCGCTCCCCTCCCCAGCACAGATGGGTACGATTGGTTCCACACAGGTCTGGCTACCTTCGTTCTGCCATTTAATAGGATTTTCTAGAAACTCAGCCATCAGCTCTGAGTGAAGAAAAATGCTTTGCCGAGTTCCCTGCTCTGTCCTTTCTAGGCAATACCCTGCAGGTAGAGGGGCACACCTCTGCCGACTGCAAGGGGAGAGCAGGGGCCGGGCAGCTCTATCAGCCCATGCCTTTGCATTTCTCCCTACAGATGCGGATGCCCAGGCTGGGGCACACCTGCCTGACAAGCCTGGACTGGCTGAAGTTTCTTAGTATGGTTTTTTGGTGGTGTGCTGCTGGTGTTTTTCATAATGTACCTTTTCTACGAGACTTCACAGAATCATTAAGGTTGGACAAGACCTTTAAGACTATCAAGTCCAACCGTCAACCCAACATCACCATGCCCACTAAACCATGTCCCAAAGTGCCACATCTACATGTTTTTTGAATGCACTTACACTTGTAAGACTAATCTCATATTCCTTTGCAACCAGTTCTCATTCCTGGATGCTGGCATGTCACAGACACATCAGCTCCACAGTATCTGCTGTGCCCGACCCTAATTACACTAACATGTACAGGTCCTGCCATGCAGAGAGTCACGCTGTGCGAGGTGAGGATCAGCAACTGCAGCTCCATGTCCAGATGAAGAGGCACCACACGACAGCTAAAGGGCAGGAGAAGTCCTGCCACCCCCATCCGAAGGGCTGGGAGGGGACACGTGCCCTGCTGGGTGTGCAGAACAAAGCAGCGAACAGAGCCAAAACCCAAATCCCTTTCTCTGACAACTCATACCTGCAGTACATCCTCCTCCTCACATGCAGTACATGGCCACAGCCTCACCCCAAGCCACCCACTGTTTTTGGTTCATGTCTCACTACACTACAAGTTGCCTGTTCCCAGTCTGTTGGGATGGGTTCAAAACTCTGATGAGTTACACGGGGGGGAAGCGCTAAAAAAAAATATTTACGTAGACAAATTAATACCTGTGTCAAATCAACAGCCTTCACCTCAACCCTGCAACCTTTCAAAATAAATTTACAGTGCTGGCTTAAGGCAGGGAACCCCAGAGGAGATCAACTATTAGCAATATAAGACACCCAGACCTATTGTCTCTCGAACTTTCAACAGCAGAGAAAGCATTAACTTCAAGAGGTGTCAGGGTTGAATATTTTGTGACATTCATTTGTACTGCATCTCTCCAATTCTCTTTGTTTGTGATAGAAAGCATGAACAAGACTGACTCAAATCGCTCTTCTCTACATTCATGATTAAAATATCTACAAGAGGTGGACATACTAGGCACATTTTCAACTAGGGAAAAAGTAGCAGACAGGGAAATTAATAGTATATAGATATAGCCCTAGACAGAAAATTTTTTCCCAATCTACCCTGAGACTCAGCCTCCTTGATAAAGTATTTTAATAGCATATTTTAGGGGTGAAGTTTTTAAACAGACAAATTGTGGAAATAATAAAGCCCTAACACACCATCACTGACAAATTAACTGTTAAAGCAAGGCTTGGGATGAAAACTGCCTACTGCCATAGTATTACTGAATTCACTCTTCTGCATTGCTGTTTACATACCAGGAACACCACCAGCATGTAGGCTTACATTTAAATGCATGCCTGGAGGCGCACAGTTTCCAAAAGCAGATTAACAACAGTATGTATGACTCTGCATCTTGAGGATTGCAGAACTCCTCAGAAACCTACCTGGAGGCTCTGCAACACCTCTGGAGCTCAGGTTCACATGCCCTTTGTAGCCAGGTCTGCTGCAAGCTATAAAAGGGGTCCAGATCCTCATCCAAATGCCCACACCCAGCCTAGAGGCGGGTGGTGAGGAGGGGACAGAGAAGCAGCCACATGGAGGAAGAGGATGCTCAGTTGGGCAGTGCATCCAAGGACCTGAAACACCAGAAGGAAAAACTACTGCCGCAGAAGTGCCACCAATGCCATGACAAACAAAAGAAGCTCAAAGGACAGGCAAGGGCAGTAGTGTTGTTATTCAGGCTGTAATCACTATGGGCATGGAAGATAAGTTTTCCATAATTCCAGGAGGTTTTAATGACAATTAAATAACCTGTCATTATCCTTAATAACATACAGGTGAATTGAACTTTGCCTACAGAAGCAGTGGTGGCCAAGGTCAGTAATAAAAGAGGTCGATACAAGAAGCCAGCAAGAGAGCAAAGCCCCACATTTTCAAAGACAACTCCTGTGGCATTTTACACTTTGATATGACAATGATGTCTAAAAACAATCATATTTACAGGATAACAGTAAATACAATTGTTTGCTTCTGGGTATATTCTTTGAAACTCAGTATGTGCTGATAAGTTTAACAGAGAAACTTTCATTCCAGCACAGCAGAAAAAAAGAGTATTCTATCGCTTACAGGCAGAGATACTTACTCCAGATCCCAGATGCAGACCGGCTATCAGAGTCAGGCCGTCTGCAGTGCTGTAGTTAAGACTGTCAGCACAGTGCCCTATTCCTCTACTGCACAGCTCATACCTTCATTTGTAACAAAGGTTGCTCTGGGCTCAGGTTTGACATAAGAGTCTTAGCTGAGCAACATCAGTATTTTAAAAATAAACTTTAAAAACCCAGTGGCCATTCTCTTTTAGTGACAATTGCCAGTCAATTGGCTTGCTTGGTCTGGATTTTTTACCTCTGCACTCCTGTAACTCAAAAACGTCTCTAGAGCAAATAAAGGAATCACTCAAGTATTAAATAATAAAGAGGAGTTATGTTTAAATAACTACCTAACTATATGTGGCACTAATGAATTTAAACAGCTCTGTCAAGTACAGAAGTACTGAATGGTTTTGCAATGCTCAGATTTTTTTATTTTAAAGGAAGTCAATTTACATTCTGGTTTGGCAGAGGATGGGCAGATTATGGCTCTATGGCCATGGCTTGCGTTGACTTTAGTGGTGCTGCATCTACTTGTCCTCCCACAAACACATTTTCAGTAGACAGATCAAGGTCTCAATATTTGATAATATAACTGACAGTCATGTTCCTTCACTGTATACATGGAAATCTTCAATAAAAAGTACATTTTTATTGTTGTGTCAATAAAAGAAGCATATGGGAGGACAAACACTTATCCTTTCAGGACCATACAGCAATGCACAAGTTGGGTGTGCTTGCAAAACCTGGAATACAGCCTGTAAGGGCAATGTTTCTGTGCTGCCTTAGTACCTACAAGCACGGCAGGTTTGCCAGTGCAAAACATGTTGGGTGCTTTTGCTCACAGCTGAATACATCAACTGATCTTTTCGGACCAAATAGGGTCACGTTATGCGTGGAAGTAAATTTTGTTTCTTACTGCCTTGGAAATGCCAACTGGGCTTAGAGTTGAGCCAGGTTTTCTCTCTTGTATACATCATTATCAACCGTAACATGAATTCTCCATCTTGCCTGACCTCAAGCTAAACCTACAGCTGCATCTCTGCTCCTCTGCTGTTCCAGAGAGGGTTGACAGGTTCTGACCGATGGGAGAAGAGCCTGCCCTGGCTCCACAGCAGCAAAAGTCATGACTAGCAGAGCTGCTGCCCCTGGACCTCGTCAGCTGGAACCTCCCTGCAGTCCTGAGAACATGAGAAACACTTGGAAGGCTGCTGTAAAACAGCCCCCTTTTCTGCAGAATGGGGCTTTCTATGGCATTGCAATCTTCAACAAGCAGCTTGAAAGCCAGTGTGCTGCACCATGCCCTGGAGCCTAACGTGCTGCTCACGAGTGCTGCCTGCACCCATCTGCCCTGGTGACCAACACCAAAACCCAGCCCTCAGCCACAGCCTCCTCCTGGTCACCGCAACACAAGAGTAATCCAACTTACTGGACATTTGGTCCCCAAGTCCCTACTAAGCAACAAAGAGAGCTTGCACTACGTGTGCCAAACTGCTCAGGGGGTGTGAAACCAGCCGGGTGCCACCACATTATTTCACAACCCGCATACGTGTGGTGGCATGTCTTGGGCAATCACTGAGCAAAGATGGCACAAAAAACAGCACAGAAGAGTGCTGCTGGCTGAATGCCATATAGCTCAAAATCCATAAGCTGATACATTTTCATGGTCCCCAGAAAAGATAAGCGTTACTTGCAGTGCAAGTACTACAGTGACCTACATAAGCACAGTTCTTTTGTAAACAGGAGTTAAGAATGACAGGAACAAGCAGCTAACAGGGAAACAGTGGCAGATTTTAATCATCGTTGGCTTTAAGCAAACTATAACAATATTCCCACACCTTCACCCCCATCCCCCGTCTACCCTACCTGCACAGAGCAGCTCAATTGCGTCTCAAGAAAAATCTTCTCTGCAAAACAAGCATTATATTACCGTGGTCCATTTGTCCTTGGCATTTAAACAGAGCAGCAGGATTTTCTGAACAAGAAAGCCTCAGTTTCTTGGCAGGCTCCAAAACTCACGCAATGTGTTTTTAAAGAGACAGGTCACTCCTAATAAATAAGAAGTAACCTCATCCCTGGGATTAAATGCCCAAAACTGGAATGAGTTACCAGAGGAAGGAAAACCAGATCTCTTTTAGTAAATCAGGAAGCAGGGGATGCCACAGTACGTGCCTCCGCTTGGCCTCTATTTGGAGGTACATTTTAGTGATGAACTAAAAGGAGACAGGGGACACCTGGAGAACAGGACCAGCCTTTCAGAGCTACCCAAGGCAAGTACAGCACCCAGGGAGTACTGGAGATGCTGGGACATCTCAGCTCCTGATCTCACATCCCAGCTACAAGGCTGATGCCAGGATGACTCCAGACCCTTCTGTTCTGACCAACTTGAAAAAAGGCAAAGCCCTTAGCTGAAGTCCAGACCCCACAAACACCAGTTTCAAATGCTACCAAGAGTTTTTTTTTAAATAATAATTAAAAAAATCGGAGAATTGGGGGCAGAAGGAGGGAAGAGCTGGAAATCAGAGGATTTGGGGTTTGTTGGCTGGAGGACAGGGATAGCGTGGTTTCAACATGTAGAGCTTGTGGTACACAAGCAAGCTCCTGCTGTGGTAGCGAGCTAGGGGAACTGCAGAAAACCACTCACAGTTGTCGAGACCTTTCCTTCGTTCTTCTGCACGTAGACAATCGCATCCCGCACCAAGGAGAAGAAGTTCAGAAGGACGTGCTCCATGTCATAGATGCCATGCATGCCTTTGGTCAGCCCCTCCAGCGACCCGATGTACTCTCGCCAGTGGTTATCGATCTCTGCGACACCCGCTAAGCATCCTTGCATCACCACGCCGCAGTAGCCAGCACAGGGCTTGGCCAGGAGGAGCCCCTGGCAGTGCGAGCAGTACCACATCTTTAGCAGTGCCCGTCCACAGTCCTTGCTGAATTTTAAGTGGTCAGTAGTATTTATCACCTCGATCCCCAGGTTGAGTGCCTGCAGAAAGACTCGCGTGGCCTGCAGCGACTTGGACACCTGTGTCATCATCGTCTTCGGGTAGTTACCAAAGACTCTGAGGTCTCTCCTGGCTGCCCGCAGGCATTCAGTCATTTCCACGGAAGGATCGGGGAAGCCGGGATTAATCAAGTGAGAATAAACCAAAGGGAATAAACTGTCAAAAAATTCATTTATCATGTCATTTACGCTTATGTCAGAGCCCAATATGTACAGTGAGACATCAGTAAAAAGTTCTCCAACAAACTTAAGAGTTCTGGGCCCCATGCTCTGGTAGTGGGTCCTAAACATGCTGTTGGTGAAGTTTCTTGCATGCCGTACTACAATTTCAAAGGCTTCTGCAAAACAAAACAAAACAAAAAAAAAGAAGTTATTAAGAGGTGATGAGCTCAAGAACAGGGAGGATAACACCGTACCGCATTACTGCCGCAAATGCTGGTCCTACCCTGGCCGCTTTGGGTCACGCGCCTGCTGCAAAACTTACCAGCATCAGCGATTTTCAGAGGAAATGCATATATTCTTTAAACACAAGCCACATTTCAAAATGGCAAAAACTATGATCTAGTTAACATTTCAGCTTTTAAAGAAAATATTGATTCAAGAAAAGGGCTAGACTGCAATTTCTTTCTCTCCCTCTTTCATATCGATTTGAAATTAACAGGAATTCTATCTCAAGACTTAATTTAAGGCAGAGGCAAATGTTTGACAAACTGTACAGTGTTTAAAATCAAGAAACACTAAATGCTGACATTCCATTATGAAAAGGAAAATATTTACAGGAGCTTAATCACAGAGGATATTTGGACTCAAGTCCCAGCACCCGCCTTGCACTAAGTGTCCTCAAAGCCATG
This sequence comes from Phaethon lepturus, assembly GCF_000687285.1. Classification (NCBI taxonomy): domain Eukaryota; kingdom Metazoa; phylum Chordata; class Aves; order Phaethontiformes; family Phaethontidae; genus Phaethon; species Phaethon lepturus. Next base: position 17,559 of record NW_010513084.1, read on the forward strand.
TGAAAAGCCCCTGCAGCGCTGTAGCTTTCCCAAATGCACCAGGCTCACTTCAGCTGCAAATCCAACGTTTCATCTGCCCTGGACATGAGCTGCTCTGTGGTCCAAAGCGATGCTGAGAGCCAGTGATGCAGTGTCCACCGGCGGGTGCCCAGCCAGGCCCACACTCACACACATCAGGTTGTGCAGAACCGCCCCGTGAAGCTGAAGTTTTACATGGAGACCATCAATTTGCTAAGAAGAGTCAGGGTGCATTTTCCCCCTCTCCACTTTCAAAGACTTGAGGACTTTCTGCCCACACCTCCTCCACGTGGCAAACAGGAGAGACTCCAGCAGCACAGTCACTGCACAGTTATTCCCTTAATCACAGCCCTCCACACCAGGAGCCTTCCAAAACACCCGTACCCAGGTATGTAAAGACAACACACCTACACACACTTATTTGCAAGGTAAAGCATTAGAAGGGGAGGCCACCAGTGCAAACTAAATTCTTTTTCTTCAGGCAGCTCTCTCTACCAGCTTGTGTCCCACCCTCCAGGGTATTATTCATAAAATGCTAAAAATGGTGAACAGCCTCTCAGTTCACAGGTCACTGACACCCCGCGATGTAATCGCTCTCAAATATGCCACTCTGGAAACACACATCCAGGATCAATTTGCATGAAAATTATTCACATTAAATAATTAAAGGGAATGTTTAATTTTTTAAAACCGTAAGTGTTATTTTTCCCATTTGTTAAGGCTGGGAAGCAGCTGAGCATGGCCTGACGCCTCTCCACAGGGGTTCAGTATCAACGCCATCACAAGCAACGTCAGGCCTCGCTGCTCGCCCTGCATAACCTCTCGCATTACTCAAGAGCTTTTAAAACCATCATATCTCCAGGACTTGTTTCTTCCCGGGTGCACCCTAGGCAGGCACGCCTGGCAGGACAGGGACCCACACACCAGCATGCAGAAAGCTACGGTGCAAGGAGCAGTCAAAGCAGAAATTACCCATATACTTTTGCCAACAGCATCTCCATCCCATCTGGTGCCTGCACACCCCCCAGGCCTGCCACTGAAGCATTTTGTCCACAGCTCCCGACACCTCACCGGGACTGCCCCAGCAAGCCCCAAGCAGCCATCTGCGTTCCCATACAACAGCAATCCTTCTTACCACCACAGACTGAGGGATGCCGCGGTGCAAGGACAGTCCCTCTCTCCATGCCTCCTTCTCCGCAACAGTGGGCACAGAATCATAGAACAGTTTGGGTTGGAAGGGACCTTTAAAGGCCATCTAGTCCAACCCCCTGCAGTGAGCAGGGACATCTTCAACTAGAGCAGGTCACTCAGAGCCCCGTCCAGCCTGACCTGGAATGTTTCCAGGGATGGGGCATGTCCCACCTCTCAGGGCAACCTGGGCCAGGTTTCATCACCCTCATTGTGAAAAATTTCTTCCTTAGATCTAATTTGAATCTACCTCTTAGTTTAAAACCATCACCCCTTGTCCTGTTGCTACAGGCCCTGCTAAAAGCCTGTCCCCATCTTTCTTATCAGCCCCCTTGAAGTACTGGAAGGCTGCAATAAGGTCTCCCTGGAGCCTTCTCTTCTCTGGGCTGAACAACCCCAACTCTCCCAGCCTGTCCTCATAGGAGAAGTGTTCCATCCTTCTGATCCTTTTTGTGGCCTCCTCTGGACCCACTCTTCACACCCATACAGAATATTGCAAAGCTCTCCTGGCACAATGGCACGTCCGACACGGAGCAGGGTAAATGTGTGGGCTATGCAAACAGAGCAAATTCTGGTTGCACTGTTATTAAAAGTTTTAAAACAAAGTCTCTTTAAATAGGGCACATGGATTATGAAACTTTTTTTTTTTTCCTTCTTTATCCTCAAGAGCACCAGAATAGGTTTTGCCTCAAAGCGCACAAAGAACTTTTTGGACCAGTGTTTTTTTGACAGCAGTGCAGACGGTGCCAGGATTTTCATGCTGTGCCTCACCATTTGCCTTTAACCTCTTCTCTGTTAGTTCCCTTAGAAAAAGTCATCCCTCTTCCCTTTTCTCGCTCCTCTGTGCTTTGCAAGTTATCATCACAGCCAAGAGACCATTGATTAGAAAAATATTCCAAGCTCCTATGCAAACCTCCTACGGCGAGAAACGCTTCAGAAAGAAATCGAGAACAGTGGCGTATCAGAAGAGCATGCACACACAGTCCCACTGCTTTAAAGGTCATGACATCCACATAATTTTTATCATAATAACTGGCTAAGAGTGTCTATTTTATGCATCTTGGAGCCTTTGCGATATCCATTAGAGAGCGCAACAGGGACTATAAAAGCCCATGGAGCCTCCTGCTGCCCTACTAATAGATGCAAGAAATAATAAAACTTTGTAAAAAAAAGAGTCTTACACACATCCAAAATCTCTTTACACCCAACTCCCCTAGCTTCTTCAGAAGAAGTTGCTTCTTCTGAAACATTCCTTGCAAAGGGCCGGCTGCAAGAATATTAAAGTCCCAGCTGCCAGCAGCAGCAATGACCCACGGCCAGACTCCGAGCACTTCAAAGAGCAGGAAGCTTTGCGGGTCAGTCCCCCGTGCTCCCACGAGCGAGCCTCGCGGGGAAACGGAGGGGACGTCGCATTACAGAAGCGGCACGGGCTTCTGATCCCCCATAAAATCCCACAGCCTGGATTTGCTGCTGGTAAACTCTGGCCTGCTCGTAACAAGGCATTATTGAAACGCCTATAGCTGGAGGACAACTTCTTTTTTTTTTTTATTTCAAGGATATTTTCAAAAGCCGCAATTTAAGGCAGCTGGTTCACAGGTCTAGCTGAAGCAGAGTAAATACCTTAACGGCACGGATAAAGCATAGCATCAGACTTGCACCCAACTTCCAGCAGGCAAAGGTACTGCAAGGCAGAGTGGAGCTCATGTTTTACAATCTCCTACAGTAGCTATGCACACACAGCAGAACTCGACCATGCTGCACGGTTATTTATCTAGTTTTAAAATATTTTCTTGTGTGATTAGCAGAAAAAAAACCACACCCCACTTTTGCATGCACTAAACCTTAAAGAGCCCCATTCCACAAGTCTGGCTCAGGGAGATGACAGCCCAAGCTGCTGCAGACCACAACGCCAGAAACTCAGTCCTGCCTGAGTAGCTCTTAAGCACATTTCATCCACAGGTACCTTAAAGGTACTGAACACACACACAAATTGCTCTCCAAAGTCGTTTCAGCCAGCACAGGGACAAAACCTGGGAGCAACGTAGCACTGCACAGCACCACGGTGCTCTACCCGAGGACGGATGGGAAGAACCATACCGTGGCCAGGCAAAACAACGGGACCGTATGCAGGTTATGAGCCGGAGCACCATCAGCAAAGCATCATACCTGGTGCACTGGTACTGTACATCTGTTGACTACCTCTGTCAGGGGCAGTTTCTCAGGGCTCTCAAAGGATGTGTGAAACAGCTGAACCTCTACTCTAGAGCACAGTCATCAGGCACCATTTGAAAAGCATGGGCTATTACTTATTTTTCCAGCAGGACTCTCGCTGAAGCATCTGGAGAGGAACTGCTGCTCTGTTCCAGCAGCCAGGAGGGAAGGACTAAGCTGCTTTCAAAGTGCAAAAGCTCACCAGAACGCAGCCCAAGGGGAGCTGCACGGCCACTGCAGACTGGCAATTAAAAAAAAAAAAAATTATAAAAGAGCGTAAGAGTGCCTTGAGTGAGGATTACTGGCAGGAGAAGGAAATCACTGCGTTCCCAGCTCAGACAATAAAAGACTGCTGCTTAGTAAAAACGCCAGCTTTCCTGAGCTGCAGTTACTTCAAAGGGGCCGGTGCCGGGGCCGGAGGAGCTCCGGATTAACCTGCTGGCTCTCCCTGGCTGCAGGAGGCTCCAGCCGAGTCTGGGACTTGATGGGTTTATTTAAGAGATTGCGTGATGCAGTCGCCTAAACCGCAAGGAGCCGGCGCGAGCGACCCCGGCGAGCCAGAGGCGAGAGCCGAAATCCGACAGCGCCTGCAGAGCTGGGGCAGCTACAGAGACAGCACCCAGCCCTGATCCAGCACCCCAGGTCTGAGCTCAGCGGGTGCAGCTTTACAAGCAACTGAAGGTGTCTGGAAAGGTGCTGCTGCCAGGAACAGGGAGGTCTGTCCTCCCTCTGCCCTCCCATGCCAGCTCACCAAAAACCAGCAGCACAGTAGCCATTGTGGCAGCCACATGGAAGCACCTCCCTGCGCCACCGCGGCCACGGGGAGAAGGTGTGAGCTGTCACACAGAGGGGAAAGCGGCATCCGCCGTGGCGGTCAGACACGAGGCTGTGCCGTGGGCTTCGTGCCTGCCCCTGCTACCGTGCCGCTGCGGTTTCGCTGCAGACACAAGCTCGCCGCACGGACAGCTGCCCTTCTCTGTGCGTCACGCAGCACACCGCGCAAGTCCTCTTGGGCAAAGGCACACCAAGGAGGAGGGACCTGCACAGCAAAACCGGCTGCATTAGCAGCCCACCTTCCATAGTGCATTTTGTAAGGGAACAAAGTGGGGTGGAAGTGCCACATTGCGTAACATCCAGTCACGCCCAGCACATGGTCACCAAGGGGTTAAAACTGCACCCAGAACATTGATTTTACTGTCTCTTGACATCTAGGCACAGAAGCCATGCAACCATAACGCTCTCCGAGCAGGGAAGCTCTCACTACAGCCGCTCCCACTGCCCATCAGGAGCCATGCTCCCAACTTCCATTTGCACCTTTGCAAATGATTCTTTTCTTAAAAACTGGGCAATTGTCTCCCCACATGTGGCCTTACCTTGACCACATCTTCACAGTAAAGGAACTACAAACACGTCTTTTATTCCACTGCCAAGAGTTAGTAAAGACAAGGCCCTGTTTTATTTTTTGGGAGATAGCCAGGCAAGTGATCCTAGACAAGGTCGCAGCGTGACCATCACGTTGCTACCTCCCCATAAAAGCCATCTCCTCCACAACCTTGTGGCTGAGTGGCAAATCCTCACAGACTATCCCCAGCTGTAAAACAAACACGAAACTGATTTCCATGCAGCAGAGACCTGCCTTGCGATCAACACGCATCACTAGCATCAGGCTGGATTTCTCTCTCTGCAGATGATGACGCGTTCTGTGACTCACTGCACCTTCCCCAGGCTGGAAGCGCCCCAGGGTGAAGGCTGCAACGCCGCACGCAGTGCTTCCCTGTCCTGTTCACCAGCTCTAGATACAAAAACGCACTTTAAACACCTTTTTGGGTGTGAATGTGCCCCTTCTCCCGCAATAAATCTCATCTATGGACGCAACTGCTCCAGAGCAGCAACTGAACCAGCTCCCAAAGCTCGGCGGCTTTGCCAAAGTCCCTCTTTCAGGCTCCGATGGCTCTCCCCGGGTTTGCTCCCCAGGCCCCTTCCATGGAGGGTCCCTACTCGCAGGACCTGGCACCAAACTCTATGCAAGGCACAGCAATAACCGCGGGGGCCAGAGAGCCCCCGGCCCCGCCAGACTTCACCTGCTGAGCTGCCCTGGCTCTTCCTGCTCTCTGGCACTTCCCTGCCAACAGTAAAACCTCATTTACTGCCTGTGACATGACCTATTGATGCAAATCCCTCTCCCTGCACTCCTCAGGACACAAATCATGTCAGGAGAGAACCAGGTACTGCGACCCCTCAGCCCACGAGAATCATTTCCACTCTGAGGCAAAAAACATGCATCTCCAGGCAAGATGGTGAAAAATTCATCAGTTAATTAACCTGGTGCTAACAAAATAGCTGTATCCCCTTCAGGCCAAGGTTTCCAAACCTCTAAACATCCCATACACCTAAAAACCAAAAATGCTCAGCCACGAAAAAAAACCCACCCATGTTCACAGATGGGAATTCAAATGTTCATCAAGGAAATGCCAAAAGTTTTGCTTTCTGTAAGCTCAACAAAGTATTTTCTGACATGGCAATTGCCGTGGTACTGCCAGGAAGCAGAGAAAGGAGCCACAGGCATCGACATGTGAGTGAGCACTAAAGGCAATACTTCTTTAATATCTCCAATAAATTAGACAACTTCAGACTCATTGCAACAGCCCGTGTTCCTGAAAGACGCACAAAAAAACTCACCAAGAGAGAAAGAACTGTTTGCAATAACTGCCTGGCTGCCACAGGCACTACTGGTGAGATGAACCACGAGACATTTTTCAAACAGCAGGTAATATTTATTTGCAAACTTGGAAAAGGTTTGCAATATATTGAGCAGCAAGGAAACAAAATCCAAGAGATTTTCCCCTGGCAGCAATAAGAGCAGACTCCAGATTTGTTCCATTATGATTTACACTACGCTGCAAGTTTCTAACAACATTATCTGGAGGCAAAAGCTCTTCTAAGCAGCATAATTACTTTTGTCTGTGGCATTACAAAACCCATCAGATGGTGCCACTGCTGCTCTTACAGGGTCTGTTCCTCCGAGCACACTTGGGTTTAGAGCTTAGGAAATGCTTTTTTTCAACTATGACACAGCTTTTTGGATTACTTTTACAATATTGTCACCATAAAAATCATGGACTCCAGCTCCCAAACTTAGGAGATTATCTTCAAAACATTAGTAACAAAAATTAGAACTATTCAATTATTCTGTCTTCCAAATTTTAAGCCATCAAGGTTAGCATTTTCTTCCTTTGCTCTATTACCATAAGATCAAGAGAGGAAAGGTCTCTGTCCAACCTTTAAATGAGAGGGGGGCTGCTTCCAGCCCTGTGCCCACCAACCTCACTCTCGCAGAAGCCAAGTTAGAAGTTTTCAAAGCCATCGCTGCTTACCAGCCCAAGCAAAATCGTACTGCTCTCGTCAGAAAAGCATCCGCTCCTCATTATCTGTGCCTATCAAAATGCCAAGTTCCAAAGCCATTTATTTTTAATTGTTCGGCTTATCTAGTGCCCTGGCATTTTGAAATACACTCCCTGAAGTTTCTAATAAAAATACTACACGTTAGCTTCTCATTATACCCACTCAAAACATCCTGAAAACTCGCTCTTATTATCTTCTAGGTAGCAGTCTGACTGTTAGGCAATTAGTCACACTGTGGTTCACCCATTTATTACTTACATCCCATGCACAAAAAACTTTGTTAATGCAGGCAGCAGAGCCCACCAATGCAGGCTGCTACAAGCCCAGAAGCAAGGAGACAAGAACACTGGTGCCCACCGCTCCCCACCTTCAAGCTGCTTCTCATGGTGGCCCATGCCTGGACCAGACCTTGCCTGCAGGGAGTTCAGTGCAGTGCTCCGTACCCTCTGCAGGCATCTGCATCTCACGACAGCAAAAGCCAGGGTTAGGGGTGCTGGAGGGAACCACAGGAAAGCAGCTCTTCTTTCAAGGGGCACTGGGATGCCTTGAGAGATCCCCAGAGACCCTCAGGAATACCCACTTCGACGTAGAAAGCCTACACTTTAAATGAAATTTCAAAAACAACCAAAAAAAAAAAATCTCACAGCAAACACTTCTCGAGAGTGACTCTGCAATAAAATCTTCTCTGGGGCTTCATGCTTGAACACGTGGCTGTGGTGCTTTTGATTAAACACGGGTTACGCACCTATTGTGTAATTTGTTTTCCCGTGCATCGAGAAATATTCTGCTTTGTGCCATGACAGATGCGTGAATGCTTAAGAGATTCCTGAAAATTTAATAAAGACTAAAGTAAAAAATGCAAACAGTCAGGGCTTGCACAAGTGGTGGATGAACATGATTCTTTATCAAAACCAAGGAGAGTGGGAGGAGTAAGTGCCTGGAGAGGCAGGCTCAACCCGAGCCCCGGGAGCACAAGTAGGAAAAGCAGAGACGGACCCAGGAGGCTTCTGCAGCAAAAACACAGCTCTCTTTTGCTGGTAAGACCAAAGAAAGATAAACCTCTCCCCATGCACCCCATGCCCCCATCCTGGTGCTGAAGCCCACATAAAGGTTGGGGTTCAAGTGTCCAGACTCTTCACCACCACCGGGCCCCAGTTCAGGGATGCACTGTGCAGCAGGACCACTGGGAAGAGGCACGGGAGAGCCTGGATGCAGGACGGAGTGCCTGAGGATGGAGAGAAGCCTTTGTCTTGGAGAGCATCAAAATGCACCCACCATTTGCGTGGGGTGAACACTGCTCCTGCAGAAGTGATTGACTGCAAAGGAAACGGCGTTTTTATCCTCGTCCAGCGCTCTCCGAGACGGCTGGGAGTTTGCAATGGAGAGAGCAGGGAACAAACTGCTACTCCACAGGGCAGGGACCGCTGGGGTCGGAGTGGTCTCACCCCAACCCAGCCTTGTGGGAAGGCAGCGGGGAGTGCTGAGCTGGCAGAGCCCGGGGTCAGCCGACGAGGAGTTTGCTTTCAGTCACATGCAGAAATATGTACACTCCAAATATTTCATATTTTCCTCTTTC
>NW_010513084.1:25984-27267 GCF_000687285.1 Phaethon lepturus
AAAAAGTTAATTAAACCAATCCCACAGAACAGAAAACAAATCACTGAAAACAGCACCACCAGGCTTTTGTTATGTTATAATTACATCAATAACATGCCCGGAACTAATGTCACATCACTGGGGAACTTTCACCTTCACCATTTTTTTCTACCTCAAATGTTTACACTCTTCAATTCTCTCTTACCTCTCCAGTTTGCTCTGGAGACGCCGGTCTCCATCCACAACTCTTATTTTGAGGGAGCAGCTCAGGCAGAGAGCACAGCCCAGTGCAGCCCAGGCTCCTGCAGCCCCAGAGCCCAACAGCTTCAAAAACCCTGGGAAAGGGGCATCTCTGCCCTGGGTAACTGGGCAGACAGAGATATTGCAGACCCAGGCATCCTACCACTGCAAAGCCACACCTGCCTTTTTTAACTTCTTTAACCGTAAATGCAAAATGCATTTCTGAAAGAGAGGAGGCACAAAGAAACCAGCACTCGGTCACCTCCCCAAGCCACAGCTTACTAACTGGAGGCTCCAACATCCACCTAATGGGATTATAAAGGCATAGAAAAAGAAGTATGCCTCTGAAAAGATGAATGACAAGCCACATTTCAAGCAGAGGGCAAATGATTCCATACACTCCCTCCCAAATTTACAAGCCAAGCATTTCTAAAGACCAGGACACCAGTTTGTGTAGTTCCTCCAGGTATTTTAAACTAAAAGTTATAAGCAATTTCCAGGAAAAAAGAAAAAACAACCCAAACAAAAAAGCATGCCTAGCAAATTCCTTTATTCATCAGAATAAACGAAGATAAAGCAAGCCACTAGGTCAAGTTGAGCTTGTAGTCAAAAATTTGAAAAAAGTCTTTGGAAGTGCATTGGTCTCAGTAACTTTAGAGCAAGGCAGATCTGAGATGGGTTTTCCAGACTCCCTTTCATTCCAGCAGGCTTTTATCAGCCTGTTAAGTCTCCAACAATGGAGAGCAGACTATTTATTTAAGAAGCAAATTCCTTCCTTTATAATCTCCCCTGGCCAAATTCTCTTTAAAGTTATCTCAACTGTCTGATGAAAAGCAAATGGCAGAGGATCAGTTCTTGATCCCTATAGTAACACGAAGGACTTGCACTTATTTAAGGGCACCTGTTGACTGTTTTTAAGTCACTCCAGCCCCTTTATTTCTGATTTTGGCTTCCTACCTGTGCTGGCAGAACTCGGGAAAGGCATTTGCTCAGTAACATACAGCAACCAACATCAGCATAACTCTCTTTCACTAAAGAGAAGCTGTTCACACACCACAGCACCG
>NW_010513084.1:27298-40964 GCF_000687285.1 Phaethon lepturus
CTGTTCCCAAGACACAGAACAGTGCCCAGGCTCTCAAAAGCAATTTTCTGATTTTTAAGCTGATTTTGTCTCAGACACCTCAGAAAAGACCAGGGTTTCCAACATGGGTATAAGACCGTGGATCGTCTCAGTAGCAGAAGCACAACAAGCCCCTCTGATGGTCCCTGCCAGCATCCAACTCGCTGGGTGCACACAGAATATTTTAGCAGCATCTTGCTCGACACGGAGCAGGATACCCAAACCCCCATCCTTTCCGAGATGCCATAGGGACACCCAGGAGACCATACCCACACCAGCACCACTGCAACAGGACATCCCAGACACACAAACCCCAGGCACCATCTCCACCCATAAAAGAGAGAACCTACCCATGGCCCCATGTTTCCAGACTCAGCACTTTCCAAAAACTGGACTCAATTCTTCCCTTCCTTCCTCTGTGGTATCTTGAGCAGAGTCCCCTAAAAAACTGGCTATTTTGCTAGCGTTTTTGGGTATTGTTTGTTTGGTTGGGGAGGAGAGGGGAGTTTGGTGGGGGGTTGGGATTCTTTGGGGTTTTGGGGAGCGGGGTTGTGGGGTTTTTATTTTTTTTTTTTCCCCCGCCGTGTGGTTTTTTTGGTGTTTTTTTATTTTGGGTTTTGGGTTTTTTTTCCCCTTAAGAGTTGATGCCTGGGCAGATCCCTGACCAGGGAAGAAGCAGAAGGTGAGACACCACATCCTGGTAGCATCAGTTTGGCCCCTGGCTGGGCCATCCCCAGCATCCCACGTGGTTCCTGCATCGCTCCTGCCCTGGCTCAAAGCCCCATTTTGATTAACACTCACTTTAAAAGGAAGATGTTTTATTGTCTCCTTATTCCCTCCTGTAGGAGCGAGGCAGCCATTGTAACGGGAGCACAAGATGATAATTTGGCTTTCAAGAGCAAGGCTCACAACCACCTCTGCCAGAAATCGACCCGAGGCTCCACCGCAAGCTCCAGACGGGCTTTCCTTCAAGAACATGAATAATCCTCTGCAAAGTAATGGCACTATTCATCTTTCAAAAGTTCCTCACAGGCTTAAATCCCTTGCTGAGCTGGGGGTCACGTGTTCAGCCGCGTTCCCAGTAAATTAAAATTCAGCTTATTCTTTTTCTAAAGAGAAACACGGAGAGTATAGATCAATAAATTTACCAAAAGTTTTATGGCAGCTGGTTTTCTCAGTAATAGAGCAACCACTGCTCAGACATGGTTTAACGCATAATCTCCAGATCAATATAACTTTTGATTCATAAATAATGATAACAAAAGGAGCAAGGACAAACATGCTTGGGAAAAAGTAAACACTTTCTCCAGCAGATACTTTCAACACAATCCTCAAAATAAAGACCATGTATTTCAAAGGCTGCATGTGGAAACTAATACAGAATATATTATCTAACGAAGTTGAAGATTCATCTTCATCATTACAATGTTCTGACTTGTCTGTTCTGCAACTCGGCACATAAGTACGTGACCCTCTTGGTGGCATTTGCTAAGTATTAGCCACTCATAACTCTGGAATCCTTTTTTCCAAAGAAAAGTTACCACCCAGAGACCCCTCCCTTCTGAACACTTCAACACAAGGTATTTCCTTACCGTAAATAATTATGTTTATTATGGAGCCTTTCCTAGGCATGAAAAACACAAGTTACAGGATTATAAATCCTATCACCTGACAATTTTTTCAATTACTGTGCATGTTAAAATGATGCTACCACAAATAGGTTGCAAGAGATATGCTGGAAAATCTATTAACTTACTGTAAATCTATTTAAGCTAGGAATTCATGCCTTGCAGAATTTTACCATTAGTCCTGAGAATTAGTTTATTGCTAGACAGGGAGGGCAGAGTCCATAAAGGACATTTCAAAGACGTACTGTACCATGGCCTGTCTAAAAAGGCCCCGATCCAGGTATTTAATGTGTTAGTGAGTCTTTGAGTAAGTGCTTGCATGCTTCCCTCTACGGAGATACCCTGCTGATAAGAAAAGGCATCACCTTTTTCTAAACTTTCACGTTGCTTCTCGTCCCTTCCACAGGATCCTCTTGCAGTGGAAGCACTGACATATTTGAGAGGTTACAACACCATGTATGCAATTATTCAGTTGCTTTGGGAATCAACACCTGATTTTTTTACATCCATGGAGAAAAATCAGGAGGGATAGAGCTCAGGATCAAACACAGATTTCTGGGCCAAAGGCAACCACCTTCCTTACCCCAAGTCCAGCACCGCTCCTGCCAGGAAGAATATTTTGCCTTGAAAAAACTATCCTTCGTTGACTTCCTGTAAGAATCAAAAAATTAATTTCCTGTGAGGTCTGCACTTAACTGACTGGCTCAGGCACGTCAGAGATGGATCCTTCTTGATAACGGAGTAACGGGAGTCTTTACAACCTCTAGAGACAGAAAGAAGAGCCAGCCCATTTGTCGTTATCTGAATTGATCATTTGCTCTGTCCTCTGAAGGCGTCAGCAAAGGAGAGCTTGCGGGCTGTCGGCATCCGCCACGGCTCAGCCGCTGCAGTCTCCCACGCAAGTGACAGGAAAGGGATGGAGGGGAAAAGGAAAGCAAGTAAATGCCGTCAGCCCAGAGTTATGCCCACGTCCCCACTGTGTCTCTGGAAGTCCACACAACCTTGCTATTTTGATCTGATCTACAGGGTAGTAGAAAGCTCAGATCTTGGTGCAGACCTCCCTCGCGCAAAGTGTAGCTGAGCTCCGGCAGCATGCAGCACCATGGCATGGAGGAGAGCCTTGGAAAGAGAGAAGGGGAGACCTGTATGCGTGCGTCTGGCACTAGGGGAAAAATTTGGCTCTCAACACAGATGAGGAGGGGCAAGCATCCTCTTTGCAGACCGTATCCCATTTTTCTATCAAAATACACTTTCCTGTTTGAAGTAAATACCATTCTCCCACACAGGTCCTTCCTTTTCTTCAAAGTTTTCACCTTTTCGTACAAGACCCAAGGACCTTCCTGAAGGTGCCCCAGAACAGCCTCCCCCCAAGCCAGGACATAAAGGGCAAAGCTCCAGGGCGGTTTTGCCCTACCTGACGGGCAGTCTGCGTCCCTTCATCTATGGATACCCCGAGCCCCCTGAAACCTGCACCTTCTGTCCATCGGCTAACGGAGGGACCTTTGCAGGCACCGAAAGAGTTGGAACCAGCAAAGGAGCAAAGATGCTCCAAGACATCCCTGCACCCACAACAGCCTTTCTGGAAAATACACTTGACCACGGCCACATCACAGCCCCACGGCCACCCTCCCCACACGCTTTTCCATTACAAAACACTTCACAGATTCCCTTCGTCTTCAGGGCAGACAGGGAAAGCAAGCGAGCAAAGCCGGCGGCATCACCGGCGCGGAGGGGGCGGCTCAGCACGGGGCTGCAGCAGGCTCACGGAGATTGGGTCAAAGGCAGAGTGAAGAAGCTGCCAGCGAGCAGACGGGATGGACTTGCTCCGATGCTGACACTTCTCCCCGAACATGGTCCATTCGCTGTGACAGACTTTGGAAAAGCTCCTCCTGACTTCCAGAAGCAGCAGCTCAAAGCAGGTCCACGCAGACATGGCCAGAGCCTTTCTCTAAAGCACACAAAGTCGGGCACAAAGCACTCATTTTTCCCTTGCACGCAGCAGCCCGCTCTGCTATTGCTAAGCCCGAGGCTGCGCTGCAAACCTCCCTCCTCTTTCTGTTACCAATTTGACAGCATTTTACATGCCCAAGAAATCTAAACTGCAATAACACCACAGTGACAAAACCAAAGCTGGCGATGGAAAAAGTGGTTCCTGCCCAGCGTGGCTGTGCGGGGAGCATGTTAAAAGCCCGTCTGGAGCAAGAGCCATTAACGTTTGCAAACATGCAGCTCTCTGCTAACTGCCCCCAGACACCAAACCCTCCCTCGGCCCAGACAAAGAGCCCATGGACGCCAGGACTGCAGAATCTCCCCATAAACACTTTCATTTTAAGCCAGTTTAACTGGAAAAAGGTCAAGACCAGTAACAGCACAACATGTGTTATCGGTTAAACAAAGTTAGCAGCTATCAGTTAAACAAAGACCACTTAGGCACAAACCAAATCAAAGATCCTCTGTATTTCAGGCATCCAGATGAATCTCTAATACCCTGCTAAGCCTCTGTGTTTTATGTGCAGTCTCCATGAAGTCTGCATTGTTTGTTTTTAATTGCACATGAATGAATTAGCCACCAAGTAAATAGACTACAACTTAAAAAATTGGGTAACAACATAAAAAGCTAGAAGTGTCATCTACATCTCTGCTGCCCAGAGCAACTGCTGTGTTTCTGATTTCCCATCATCAAGTACCATCTAAATTATTGCCCAATTTGTACAGACGGCTAACCGACTATTTTTCTCCACTGAAAGCTCAGATAGAGATACCTACTCAACACATATTTAATGAGAAAGCTTGCTCTTTGCATGCTGAATGTTTTCATACCATGTCATCTTAGGTATATAAATACAGCCAGAATTCAAACCGGTGTATTTCCCACTCCAACAAGTGACATTTGTAGCAAAGTTTCACCTTTGATAAAGGCTGAATCTATTCCCAACCGCTGGAATCGCTCTCACATCTTGCACAATCTGTTGTTTTCCTGAAGCCCCAGCTTTGGACAGAGAGGATTACACAAAGACCTCAGTTTACAATTAAAAACCAAAATAATCCAGCCCTCTCTGCTGTGGGAAAAAGCTTGAAAATGTGACCTGTAGTGCTGGAAGACAAGAAAAGCAAATTAAGGAAAACCTCACAATGTATCCTTTTTCAAACTTAGCAATTTTAATACCAATCACATTGTTCTTAGGGCTTTAATCACAATTTCATAATTCCCTGAGGTTATGGGAACTGAAAACCACATGCTTCCACTCAAATGAGACAGCAAAACATTTTGCAAATTCATCTTTCCTATGGAGACGCTCATGTTTCATCCTAATCTTTACCTCCCCACTAAAGCAAAAATTTACTAAAGCCTCCCAATGACGTACTAGCTTAAGCTATGGGTGAGGTGCCACAAAAACCTCAGTTTGCTTTTTCTTCCCTCCCCCAGAATACTTGGGTAACCCTAGTCTGATTGGGGGGAGTCTCAGCCTTTACCTATATAAATTAACAAAACCTACCACTTTTAAAACATGGGGGTTTACCCGTTTCCCGGGCTGACATGCAATTCATTCCCCAGACCTAACAAGTGGCATATAAGTACAAGATGCAATTTCAAAAGGCCCCAGACCACAAATGATTCCCCCCAGATGCGGCACTGGAACTTCGGATGCATTTTCCCCGCAGGCTGAGCGGCGCCGGAGCCGGAAAGGCGCAGCCCTGACACCCTGCGTGAGGGCTGGGGCTGCCCACCCTCCCTGACACCAGGGTGCGGATGGCACTCCCTGAAACAGCCAAATTTCACCGTTTGCCTACAGAGCTAGGGAAGGAAAATTAAGAAGAAAAAGCTAATTTCCTTTGCTCCCGAATGAATTATTAGCTACAGTACCTGTCTTAAAGTGTTTCTGCTGGCATAAGCAGCATGGAAGTGATACAAACTGGACAGGAAAAAAAAGGAGAGTTAGGAAGTGGCAGGTTCGTGTTTAGCAATGCCAGTACATTAGCCTGCACGCCACAGAGAAAGAACGGGGGGGGGGGAAAAGAATAACAGGAAATGTTAAGGGCTCCTCTCTGAGCTGTGCTACTTCACATTTTCTGCTGTCAAATCTGAAGTTAAAGCTGAAAATACCTCGTGTGTGCACCCAGTAATTCCAACACCACCAAGCTCTGACACTACTTTGGCATCCCCATGCAAACACCCCTGAGCAGCCATAAGCAGAGCGAGCCCAGGCCTCACATGGAATATATATGACAGCAATTCATTTTTGTACATCAAAAATCAAAATAACTGGTTTCATAAAGAAAGAGGTCAGTGGCACTCACTGTAGAAGGTGGCCATTTCTAAAGGTACTTTGACATGGATTTGACCGCACGCACTCCTCCTCCGACACTGACACAAGGCAAAAAGGGTCTGGCCGAAATCACCAGCCACGCGAACACTCCAGCTGGGTGTGGAAGTGATCTGCAGCGGCCACCCCAAGCCACGTACAAAGTGGTCCCAGCCTGGATGGGGAGCGCATCCCCACCGGCACCTGCTTCTCCCAGGCAGCCCAGGGGAGGAAGCCGTGCTGCTCCTGTGCCAAAAACCTCTGACGGCCACCACCAGCCAGGGAAAGGCTTGTTTTGCAGAAGGACTGAGGTTTTCTTCGTAGTGAGGTTGGATAAAAGAGGGTGGAGGGGGAAGACTGAAAGTATTTGCAAGTTTATTTAACTTTTGGTGCTTTGCTAAAACCATGTAAACAAACAGAGCATCACTTCCACTCCTCACTGGTTTTTGTGAAAAGGGGCTGGGAGTCCCCACAGTCTTAGCATATGTGTCCGCTCTCCAAGTTTTCCTCTCCATGAAGAAAGTGAACTACACAGTAACATCAACTGGACAGTAAGGAAAAAGGCAAACAAGCAGAGGCTAAACTGCTTCTCACCCTTCACATTCCTGTGCAAACCCACTCCTGCATCACTCCACTCTTCTTCCAGCCCAGGTCTGAAGTTTTAAAACCCCGTCTGCTGAGAGAATCAGGGCCAGATTTATTGCAAACACCTCCTCTGGTCCCTTGTAAAGCAATCTGAGACCACCTAATGGATTTAGGATTTAGCTAAATTGGTGCAACACAATAAAGAGATTAAGAGCGTGGTCAATCACAAGTGATTGAGTTAGCGCATCCTTAAAAAGCTACCAGCCATCAGGAAGGTCCATGAGTAACAACCAAGCAGGGAAAAGAGAGAGCAGAAATTCAGGGCAGAAATTGGGGTTTCCTCCAGCAGAGCCTGGGGGAAGTCTCTAGAGCTGCACGGGCAGATGGCATCGCAGGGTTGTGGAGCTGCCCTCGCCCTCCTGCTAGCCAGCACCCACCCAATGCATCCCTTGTGAACACTGGGGAGAGACCTCGTTTTCCACACACATCCCACCACCACCAGCGTCTGCCTGCAACAGCTAAGGAGTGCTCTCTCCATTTTTCATGTGGGAAGCCTTTGGCACCATAAAGCATTTTGTTCAAGCTCATCCGTACAGGAAAGAAAACTCACTACATTCTTCTACTACTAGTAAATTAATTCTGGAAAATGTATTCAGAGAGAATAAACAAGTTTAAAATAGCACATTGGTGGATGCAGACCCATTCCCATAGTTGACCATCTACATAAATACCTTCATGATCCAGCCAACACCTTGTAGGATCATCTCAAAGCCTTGCTTGACCTCACCACATAGTGAAAACACTACGTGGGGCTGAGTCCAAGAGTTTCATGCACTCTGAACATGCAGGGTCTTTCTGAAGGTTGGCAAGGTACACTTTTTCTGGCTTTCACCATATATTTCTATATGCTTCCCAGAGTCCTCTTCCCCTCCTGCTCTGCTTCGGTGCACTTTGCCGGGGCATGTGGGGAACCAGCTTACACAGCAGCCTCTCTGCCTGCTGGCAGTTCTCCTCCAGCTGGGCAGACACATGGTCCAGCAAGATCTTCAGGTAGTAGAAAGTGATTCAACTCAGGGAAGCTACAGCAGCCAAGTCCATCAGCACTTGAACAGCTTGGCACCACCTTGCGCCAGCTACAGCACCTTCCAGCCTAATTTCCAAGAAAAGGCTCATGAACAGTTTTTTCATAAAACAGTCTGTTTTGCAGTCCAGGAAAAAACATGCACCATATTCTGGTTTCATGTTCATGGAGACTCTACACAAGAGCAGAGCCAGCCTTTTCTTAGCAACCTATCAATCACTCTCCTCCATCATTTGTTTCTGAGCAAAGAGAAACACTAATAACCTTCCTCCTCCTAATACACTGAAACTGCACATCTTTAGTTCAAACAAGTCCTTACCAAATATAAGCCATCTTCATTTCAGAAGCCATCCATATTCCACACTTCAGAATAATTATTTTTCAAACAAGTTGCAATGAAATGTTTCCCCCCATGCAGCTCCAGTTCCACGAGAACACAAGTATCCAAATATTTTGGCTATTGGAATTATATAATAATAGCCTAGCTTATTGCTTCATTTTGTATCAAACTTAGTGAGGCTTCCAGGCATTTACACCGCCAGCAGTCCTTCCCTTACTGTAAAATCTTTTTTATTGACAATTCAATCATGTCAGGTTTGGAACAGCAGACGCACTGATTTGATCAGCTATCATTGGATTTACAATATATAAATGACAGCACCATATCTGGCCCGCGTCGCAAGCAGCTGCCTTTTATCGATTTATATTCTACTAGCAAGGAAGAAAAATTGCAGCACAATGTAGTGGTATAGTCTCCAATCAATACCAATTTTTTTCTTAATGACACGAAGGCCAAGATAAGGACAGCATAAGTCAAAGCCAGACAGATCAAATTTGCCCAATATCCCTTTCAATTACTGAGGTACATACGCAGGGATATGTAACATTAAAGCTGAGGGGACATTATCAAAACACTTTAAAATTACAACAGGCTTACAAGGTTGCCCAGTGTCCCCACTGGCCCTGGGAATCATGATGGAGAACCTGGGGCTGCCTGGCTCTGTCGGCCACCACGCTGCCTTGCCAGCCCTTGATGCCTGCAGGCTGAGGCTCCCTGGAGAGCATGCAAGACCAACTCCACTGCCACAAGGCGAGGGACTCTGGTTTGGTACTAATGAAGTCAGCAACAGTCGTGGTTGCTGATATTTGCTCCATGGCCCAACGCAGCAGGGAGCTGGCGCAGGGTCCCTGGTACACTGGGTGCCCCTGAAGCATCATCGATGCAAATAAAAGGATGGGGCAAAAAAAGCAACAAATGGCATTTGAGTATTCCTCCTTATACCTCTTCTCTTCAGACTTAATCCTCCTCCTCTGATGGCCTGGGGGCAGCAACGATGGTACATACTGTCACCTCCCCACCCCTTGGCAAACGATGCATCTACCCCGAGGCATCACCCGATGGTGACCAAGAAGGAGGGAGCACAGATACGCAGTCGTTCAGATACTGTCCCCCACTCTGTAGCAACCAGCCTGAACCCACGTCACCTATGGGATCACATGTTTAACCTGGCAGCAAGAAAAACCCCTCCGGCGATGTGCTGCTCTTCGCCAGCACGCTGCACAGCCCGGGCAGGCACCACGTGCCTCAGGCGCGGACTAAAGGATTTGGGCTCTTTGAGATAATGCGTGTCTCTTTCAAGGTCCAACCCATCAAAAATAGAAAACTCCTAATTATTCCAGTAGTGCTAGCATTTCATAAATTCAGTTGTTGTGGTTAATGAGAAGTTATGAGCGAGCCCTTTCTTCATTAACTCTTCTGCAAGGCACAGGAACAGAAACTTCCCAGCCTAAAGCCTCCACCCTTAGGCAGCTTAAATCCCCATTCTTAATTGGCGGCTGGCAAGCAGGGCTGTCATGATTTATGTCTTCTGCACTCTAAGTTTTGATAATTACAAGTTCTGCTTGGCTTGTGATTAATCTATTTGCACCATATGAATTACAAACCCAAACTCATTTGGAAATAAAAATTCACACGCTAGCTCAAGCATAGGCAACATGACAGTGCAATGGGTGACGAAGTACAAATCAGCCCAAGTCTGCAGTGGAAACAAGGGTGCCCGAGATCATCCCTGAAATCTAGTTTGAGATTAAAAAAAAAAACCAAAACAGCAGTTTAAAGTTTTCTCCCTCCTCACCTCTTTTCTGGAGGCAGAAAAGGGCAAAAGCACTTAGATAATTATTAATTTATATGACCTTGATGTGTATGCATTCCTCATCTCTTTAAAATGCATTCAGAGCAGCTGGTATAAAAGCACCATTTAACCAGGGTGTGTGCATATGCACACGGTTAACAAGAAAACACATTTTTAAAAAGGTAAGCGGGAAGGAAATCAAACTACTCCTGCTGATTATTCCTGTAGAATTAAATGCCCCCCTTTTCTAACCGGTGCAGTCTTCTGGGTACTGCGAGCTTGCACACAGTGCTGACCACTGCAGGAAAACAGGACCAGCTTCTGCCCACAGAGCCTGGACGGAGGTGACCAGCCCTGGGGCACCTGGGTGATGTGGACAGGAGTCCCCGGAGAGGGATGGGGACCGCTCACCACACCAACAGCCGGTGGTCCCACTACGTGCCCACCCAAGCACATGCAGGTCAGGGAGACCCCGCATTCCACAGCTCAACACAGACGTCGCCGTTCTGCTCCTGGTCCCGTTTCAGGTGCCACCGTGCCCAACGCCAAGATTCCCAAAGACAAATGGGAAACGGGGACTGGCTTCAGACAGCACCAGCAGCCTTCCCCGAAAACCCCAGGAGCACAGGGATCAGCCACATCCCAAAGTTCTCTACCCTGGGCAGCTGCGATCCAGCCTCAGTGTCACCATCAGCCCACCTGGAGATTACAGACGCCCATTTCCAGCTCCTCTTTCAGAGAACAATCTCACTATAACATACGTAGCATCTGGGCTAACACCGGGTTTTTTCCTCCACTTTATTTCGAGATCATTACAATCCATCCTATAAATCAGAGTGTCCTTTTAGAGCGATTACTCTGAAGACAAAAAAAAAAAAAAAGCCATGCAGCGGTGAAACTTTTCATTTGACAGTGGCCACTTTCCAAAAGCGACTGGAAAATGTTACTTTCACTCCGAAAAACAAACACCGATTTTTAATTGCCTAAAAGGACAAGATAATTTCAAATTCTGTTGAGAGATTACATCTTTGGAATAAATATTTATTGATACCTATATCCCACCTACTTAGTCATTTACTTTTTTAAAAATATGCACATTTTAAAATGGGTTTACTTTTTCCTCCATCATAAAAAATGCAGGCTACATTTCTCATTCATGAGGGTTTCATTTTTAATTTGCCATCTCAGACAGGTTTGGTCTGCATTTGTGGCGAGGACAGGCATGAGAAAATAAAACTTTGCTTTTAGAAGAAAGATTGAAAAAAATTTGAAATAAACTCTAAGTCTCCCCACTATGTTTGCCTCAGAGAATCCCACAAGTCCTTGTGGCAGCAGATGCAATTTGATGTTCATACCGGGTCCTTGAATCTCATTGTTCCCAGAGCACATTAACTTGACATTTAGAAATATTGTTTCCGAAAGCCATTCGAACATTAAGAAGTTCTTGGCTCTTTCTGATCTGCAGGACAGCAACAAAAAACAAGGGTGGTAATTCATTTTTCCCCCCCTCACAAGAAAAATTAAAAAATTTAACCGCGAATAAAAGCTTTCCCTGGAAAATGGCAAAGCGTATCCCATGAAGGCAGCAGCAGATATACAGCACATGCCGCAGCCGCGCCGACTCTCCATACAAACGGCGCGGTGTGAAGCGTGCGCAGGGGAGGACGGCTCTTTCCTGGGTTTTAGGGTGCATCTCGCACGCACAGCATGCTGGCTTGGGCTCCCCTGCTTGCAAACTCACTGCAGCTGGTTGTTAAAGCTCGGCTGAGAGGCAGAAGAACGGAGCGTGTGTGCACCAGCGTGCAACACAGCAACGCAAGGCATCTCAGCTCAGCGCGCTCGGGAGCTCCAGCCGCCGTCCGCCCGGACACAGAGGAGCTTACCCCAGCCCAGGGCCAGGCAAGTGACATGGTTGAGCCCATTATTTTCAAACGATTTGTCCAGGATTCGTCCAGCTTCTGGAAGTGCTGGCCTGAACACAGAGAAAAGGAGTCAAACGACATTTACTACGTGCAAGACAGCGGTCAAGCACCCATTCTGCCAGCCGAGGGCAAAGCGGTGCCGCCCCCGGAAGGCTGAGGGAGCCTGCACTTGTGTACAGAGCAGTTAATTCCCATGGGGCTGCACTGCAGGAAAGGTTGAGTGTTTATTAAAAGCTTTTTCATGTGATTTCTGGATTCTTCCTTTCCTCCCCAGGCACCCCCATACCAAAGTATAACAGATAAAAATTACAGCTAAAACAATTCATTAACTAATAAAATAGCATTAAGACAACTTAATAGCATTTTGCAAGAATCCTGGCTGGCTGCTGCTAATAAAAAATTCAAATCCCCAAATGCGGAAGGTTGCAAAACAATGCCACACAGTGCAAGTTGGGACAGTCATGTGGGGCAGAGCCAGGTCTTGTATACATCCTTAATCTCTTCCCCAGCAGAAAACATCAGCCCATTAAACTCAGAGCCCAATTCCTAACCTACACAGCCACTACATCGACTGCAGGGCATCTGCAGCTGCCAACTGTAGTGCAGGAGACACCAGAAATCATCCCTCACACAGGAAGATCTACTTGATGCTTCCCAGTTACATCCTTTTCCCCTCCACACCCTGCTTTTCCCCTCGCTGGTAAGGGACATGTCCACTTGACCCACACCCAAGATCACTCCACCTTTAAGCCGTCCTCTGCCCCTGTTTCTGCACTCACCCTT
The DNA here is from genome assembly GCF_000687285.1 of Phaethon lepturus. NCBI lineage: Eukaryota > Metazoa > Chordata > Aves > Phaethontiformes > Phaethontidae > Phaethon > Phaethon lepturus. The sequence goes on from NW_010513084.1 coordinate 39,752, forward strand.
CAAGGGCTCAATTCAGAAGCAACACAGAAGATGCTGCCACGGGGAATAAAAAGTCTTTTATGCTCTGGCAAAAAAAGGAGGAAAAAAAAGTCTGGCTCCTGTGCTGCCACAGGTCTGAAGCATCATTCACCCAGTTTGCTTTGACAGCATGATTGTCGGGACTTTCGGAACAGGATGGTGAACCTAACATTGCAGGACAGCAACTGTAGATCTATTGCATTTAAAAATAAACGTTTTGCAGTCTTGCAGGAGGGATGCCAGGGTGATTTTATCACCTACACACCAAAGAATGCCCAGGGCTAGTAAGCTGCTAAGAGAATGCTGGAAACTTGCCTCGGCAGGAATCTCTTCCTCGTCTCTCCACAAAGAGCTCATGGATCAAATGGCAGCCCAGCAGTGCCGTATAAAGAGGTCTTTAATACCCTTCTGGCTGCAAAAGGGACCTCTAAGCAGATAAGCTAATACCTCCCTATCCAGCAGTGAACTGCAGTAGGGATGTGGCAGCCATCCCAGCTTGAGGGGCAGGGGCTGTCCCCGGAGCCCTCCATCCGGCAGCTGGTAGGAGGACAACAAAAACGGGGCACATCATCAGAGCAGCTCCCAGGCTGCCCAAGAGCACACGAGGGGCTGCACAGAGTGGGATAAAAGCAGCAAGCCAGCAATTGTTAGCCAGTTATTGTTCTCAATGGGGCAATATATATATATATATTAAAAAAAAAAAACCCAACAATTTCTGAACTCTATTTCTTGGAAGATGTCCAAGGAGATACTGAACAAACTGAATTAACAATCGTGAATTAAAGTTCCTGTAGTTCTTCCTCTCTGAAGGTCATGAAAAGACATGTGCTCTGGAGCACTTCTGTCCCCCTGAGGCACCTGCACTCTGTCCCCAGCCCTGGGACACCTTCAGGTTAGCAAAGGACCAGAAACAAGAACAACCAAGGTGGGCCGAGATGCCTTCAACAAAGAGATGAGGACAAAAGGAGAAGAAGAGAGCAATGCATATAGCTGGGTACAGGGCAGAGGAGAGACGGGAGAAAGTCTACAGCAAGAACTCCATGCTTCTTGCTCATCCTTTGCCTCTTCAAGGAAAATAGACATAATCCCACAGCCACTTCCATCTGTGCTGCTGCACTGGGCTATTTGCAGCGCTGTTAATTGTGACCTGTAACTGCAACTGATCATTTTTTCCTCTGCTTTCAGCCGGCGGTGT
>NW_010513084.1:40995-71720 GCF_000687285.1 Phaethon lepturus
AGGATTATTAATTTCTGGCTTGTAGTCCTGACTGGCAACTGAACCCAAAAAGCCTAGCAAAGCAACAAGCCCACGCTCTGCTGAGTCCACCCAGCTGTGCCTGGGGAGAGGGGACTTTCTTCCCTTCGCATCCTTTGCAGAACAAGGCATAAACAGCCTTTACTCCTGTCCACACACACCACTTTGCTCACAGTTAGTTTAATAGCGTAATTCTTAATTCAGGCACATGCATGAAGAGTGAATACTGTGCATAGATACTGTGCATAGAAAAGTGGTATTTACTTATGGAGATCATTTTTGCAGCTGATGTTCTAGAACTGTCCCCGCCATGTGCTCTAATGCTATAGTACTGACAGAGCAGGCATTTTTCTTGCTTTTCCTATATTTCCTCTCAATCCCAAACAGATGGGTTTGCTAGACAGTTAGTCACCCAAATCTGCCACATTAGAAGCAACAGGAATTGTAATCCAGCCCAAAAATCCACCTTGTCCATTATAAAGCTTCTTTCAACAGACCCCCAGGATCCACCTCTGATACCGGAAGGCAAGCAATGCAAGACAGAATAGCTGTCCCAGACATCCACAGGGAAGGGTTATTCAGAAAGAAAACACATGTTTTCTTCACATAAAGAAAAAAAAAATGCACAAAAAGAGGAGTACTGCTCATTCAGTCCAATAAGCTCCATGTGCCGAGTTATACCAGTACCTGGCAAGTTCCTACTGACAGATCCCCTCTGAGGCATTTCCACATTTCAGATTTGTTTTCCTGTTAGGGAGTACAAAGGATTTAGGGCTAAAGCAGAAGTTTGGCTGCCAGCATTGCCTCTGTGTTCTCCATTATCAGATTCAGGCACGTTTATTCTTATTGAACTTAACGATGAACAGACTAGCTGTGATTGCCGATAACCCATCAACTGTTCTTCGCTGTGTACAAACACCCAAAGCCACCCTCCAAAGGAATATACTAATATCTGTCATTCAGCTGAGAAAAAAGTGGATCTAAAAATGCTACCAAGGACAAACAACTCCAGCTCTTTGGAGGGGAGCTGAAGTTGATGACTGACAAACAGCCAGCTACATAAATGCATCGAACTTAGCAAGATGAAATGTGTAATTGTGCACACATGAAGACACATATGGGGCATTCCAGCACAGCCAACCATCTGCAGGAAGAAAATATTTTAATTTCACGCAGAAAAGGAAAAAAAGGGTATTCTGTCATTTCCCCTTTAATTTTTGTCTCTTGCATCAATTTTTACTAACAATTCCAAGACAGACAACACATGCTCTGGTTTGAAAAGCTTTCTTCCTCTTACGTTACTGAAATAAGGAATCTTTAAAAGGGGAGCTGTGATTTTGGAGCAGCACAGCCCCATAATCACCGAGCCATGCAGGGTACAGGACAGAAGCCGTCAAGCATAAAGAATAAGCAACAACCTTTGGACAAATATTCTAATTTAAGCTCCCATTCTGCTCTTACACCAGCCACATGAATGCCAGTGTAAGTGGTATTTTCGGTATAAATCCAGGCAAAGTTTAATGCGAGTTTCCTGAGAATTATTCCACTTTAAAGTAACTTTCCCCTCTTCTACTTTCTACCCTGACGAACCTCAATGCTCCAGAGAGATCCAATTCCATTTCATACCCGCGAGTCAAAAAAATTTCAGACAGACTCAAGCAAAACTGATGTAATTAAGCAGCCTTCTCAGGAAGCATGACTTTGCTAGCACAAGCAGCAAAGCGAGTGCCTGCAGTCCCCGTTAAAATGAGTAATGGCTACCCGAAGAGAAAACGCTGCCCAGGACTGACGATTCCTTCCCCCACCTGCACCAGCCCCATGGAACCTGGCAGAATGTGCTACTGGGATTTTTTTTTTTTTTTCCCCATTCTTTTATGTGATACCTCAGTTAAAATGTAACCACAGTGAGTCCTTTCAGTAGGTGAAGTGCAAGAATCTGTCAAAGTGACAGCAGAAGCAGCATAATCCCCTTCAGTCTGGATAAACCAAGTTATAAAGCATGTGCCTCCCAGCCACTGCCAGCTCCGACGTGCGAGCGCTGAGCCGGAGCTCCCCACATGGCAAGGCTGGAGCCAGCGACGCTGCCACGCTCCCCGGAGCTGGTGAGAGCACTTGAAGGGGCACACGGTGGTAGACATCTGGCCGCCCCTCCACTTTCCAAATGCCATCACATCCCACGGCACAAGGGAAGTTGGCAACAGGCTCAGCAAGCTACAATGGAGAGGCAGTGGAGAGTCTGGGATCCTCCTCGGAGCAGAACCCCCACCGGCGCGCCCCGAGCCCCCTCGCACACACAGTGGATGCTCCCCAAGGCAGCAAAGGTACAAGCAGGGCAGGTTGAAGCCTTGCTCAAGGGTGACAAGAGCAATGCAGATGGAGAGGGGGGAAAAGCAGCTAAGGAGAGCTGGTGCTGGGACAGACAGGCATATTGCTCTGCAGCAGAGGGTTTGTGATCACCAAAGCCTGTGCTCACTGCCTGCCCACCCAAAGCAGCCAAAAAAAAAAAAAAGTCATTAGGCTAAAAATCAAGGCCATTTAATAAAAACAAGGCAGACTCATTTTGTTTGTCTCCTGACATCTTAGACTGTATTCAAGACTGGGTTGGGTTTTCAAGCCTCTCCCTGCAGTTACCCAGGCTAAGCTTTGTTTGGAAAAAAAAAAAAAAACAAAACCCAACACCTCCGTGTTCTTGAATTGCATAAAACTGGGAGCAAGGACTTTCTTTTAACAGCATACCAAGTGTTGCAAGAAAGCTACTACTGCTGTTAACCAAGAAGCTCTCAAGTGTCCAAATGGAATTAAATGATCCTTTTTAACAGCTAAATTCACAACAGCACCTGACTTCATGAAAGGTTCACTAATTTCAGGAGAAATGCTCAAACTTCTGTGCCACTGCAGGCTGGAAAAAGCTTCGACACTGCTAGGAGGCCAACTGGGACTTGGTATGCAATCTGCATTTTAAGCCATGGGAATGACGAGCTTTGCTAAAACCCTGACCTTGACAGCCATTGCGCATTCGTAAGGGATTTTATCTCAATGTCATTTAATACTCTATAATTATCACAGCATTCAACAGCATCCAACTAGTTGCCATGTTTATTTGCAGCCTACAGTAGTTAGTTATTAGACAACATCAATTTTATTTTTTTTAGTCCTTCAACATGGATAAAGGCTGCCAACACCTCCACCTACCTGCAAACCAGGATAAGAGGAAGGGATGGGAATACCAGCAACCAAAGCTGCAGACCACCAAAAAGAGGTGTTACTTCATTAATATAATTTCTTTCATACACTTGTCTACATCCATTAACTTAAAAGCCTTTATTTTCATTGCAGAAATTTGTAATGAAAACTCACAATCTCATGTAACCAACTCACTCTGGTGTGCCAAATCGCCTCTGAAAACACAGCACCCGGGTCTCTACGCGATGACGATCAACGTTACCTTCTTGTGCCTCCCCGCAATTCTCTGTGGCTGCCTCCTTCCCCCGTACAAAAGTACACGGAAAACCCAAAGTGCTGATTGCAGCCACAATAGCAGGGCGAGGAGACGCACTGAACAACAGTGAGCACGACAGATTTTTGGGAGCTTGGAGCCACGCCTTTGGGCGGCCACCACTCCCTCCATCCAGCACCAAGCAATTGTTTCACATAATTAAGTTTAAGCGATATTTATGGGCAGACATTTTGGGAGTTACCTCCTCAAGCCCACCAGAGGCTGGTGGGAGAGCTGCTTGGGCACAATGTTCTAGGACCATAGACACAAGGCTGTGTGCCAGCTTGCTGGTCCTTGCTGAGGGCCACCCAGTGTCCCACTCGAGGACAGACAGTTCTGCCTGATCAAGGAGACAGATTGGACATGCTTTGCTTCCACCATATTACTTCCTTTCCCCATAAAATACATATATACTTTTAACATGCTCCTTGCAGTACAACCAAATGAGACAAATCAAGCTGCCATTGGCTTCTTTGTCAGTTTTCCCCAGCAAAACACAACTATACGTGAAATAAAATTCACTGCATGGATTCTGTGCTGTGCCAGGAGGCAACCACAAAATGCAGGTTTCTCTCCTGGCTGTGATCAAAGCCTCCCCAGTGACGAGCCAGGACAGATCCACAGTCATTCCAAAACGGCCAGCATGGGGGCTTTGAGCAGAAATGAGTTTGAGTCTGAGATCAAGACAAGTAGCAGTATTGGGAATTTGGGTGGGTTTTAAGTTACTGTTATGCATACTGTGCTGAAAAGCAAGACAAATATGAATGCTAGTATTTTGATCATGAATTAAACAGAAGAGGAAAAGCATGCTCTTCAGAAGGGAGTCCTACAGGAAAGTAAATAATGAGTCACATAGCCAGAAACAGGCTTAGATCAAAAAGAGGTTTACAGACAAACTAGACAGTTCAGTGTAGAGTAATGATGACTTTGATGAGTCTTTATCACACATGACTCTGTGTCAATGACTGCAAGAAATAACAAATACAAGAGGAAGGCTGCACTGACACTGGTATACATGATTAATGAAGAATGAGAAATTGAACATACAAGCATCCCAGTGCTGAGAAGCACAAGGAGGCTGCATTCGAGGAAACTCTGGGCAGCCCCAAGGTAGGAAATGCACTCCACACAAAAACCTTTGAAATGTTCATACGTCACCCCAAATATCAAACACCTTTGCATTGGTCATGCATGTTCAAGGTATTGCTCACTGGAGGATGGTGTCAGAGGCAGAGATTCATCACATTTCATGATGTCAGGATGGAGCTTAATATTTCACAGTTATGTGCAGTTGGACATTACTATACCCCATGAGCACTATATGTCCTAAACCATTTTTGTTAACTCACGCGCTTTGCACGTGGCAGCTGGTTATCATTTCAAGCTGGTTTTATTGCTTTAACTGGTACCCCCTGTAAGCTTACTGACCCAAGTTAATTCAATAAGTTGAACAGAAAAATTCATGCACATGAACAGCATCAGTTAAATTAACAGCAAATCACCTCTTCATATAAACACTGCAACTCTGTGTATGGAGCAGAATTTAGGGAGAAGACTTCTTTGAAAACAGCACACACCAAGGCAGAAAAGGAGAAGCCAGCCCCGGGGCTTACAGAGGTGTGCTGGGGCAGTACGCCGAGCAGCATAGGTAACTTGACTGCAACCCCTGCCCCGAGAAGGCAGCTGGACCAGATGAGCTCCAGACATCCTTTCCAGCTTAAATTATTCAGTGAACAGACTGGAGAGGTCATACCTAGACAGGAGGCTCCTAAGGGGCATATATTTTTTTCCCTCTTATGCCTCTGTTTAATGCCTGATGAGGATCAGAGGACTCTGTAACTCCGCACTCCTCCAGCAATTTAGCACACTGAATTTCTTGCACCATTTCTCACATTTCACACTGTATATTCACTGTGTGAATATTTTATAGTCTCTCTCATCACTGAATCACAAAGCCCAGTCCAGGTTGGGCCTGTTTGATTCACGGTTTTTATTTGCATGCACAAATATGGAAGAGAGGTCTGCCGAGGCACAGCTGCTCCCGAGACCAAGCACAGCAACCAGGCACAACAACTCTTATCAGCATCCCACTGCTTTCCCACATTATTCAGTTTTCTGCATTTTAAAATCCCCAAAAGATAACACACAGAGGCACCTGGACAGCAAATTTATGCCAAGTGACAATCAGGTGGTCTTAGTTTCACAGTTCTTCAGAAGCAGACCCAGCACCTACCAATGGATCTGCAGATTAAAACCCACAGCTCTAGACAGAACAAACCCAGGGACACGTCTGCAGACTGACCGCTATTTCCACATGAACAGAAGGACACAGGAAGCCTCAGAAAAAGGCAGCAAGGTCCACACGTTCCCATGGGAGGGGACCCCAAAGCGGGGATGCTGCTGGCGAAGGGCACGCAGCTGCAGGCAGCACGGTGCACACAGCATCCCAGAGTCCGGGCGGGCAAACGGGGCTGGGTCTGAGGACACCACAAAACCTGCCGGCCATGATCCTCTACAGTAAGACTGTAGATAACCAAACCCTCGGTTACCTGCATTTAAAGAAGGAAAGAAAGCAGCCTTGGCATAAGACAGGATTAGCTGATTTTTGCAAGTCATCTTCTCCCTGGTCTTACTGTTTAATGAATAGCAGACACCAAAATTCCCAGAGAAGGTGGTTGTAATGGACATTGCCACTTACAAGACGCTATCTCTCCACCACCCATGCCGAGGAGCCGGGGTGCAGCATGGTACCCCAGGCTGTCCTGGGGCAGTCCTGCTTAACACTCTGGAAGAGGGAATTCTCCTAGTCCTGAATACTGCCTCTCTGGGAATGTTCTTTAAAAAAACTCTCAAATTTCTGGAAGACAAGATGAGAATTCAAGATCATTTTGACAAATTGGAGAGATGATTCAATCAGCTCAGCCGAGAGGCCATGAATGTCCTTCACCAGGACAGCAGGAGCCAGACAGACTGACAAACATCAGGATGGGCAAGAGCACAGCAGGCAGCACCCAAGGCTGCTCATGGGCCAAAAACACGCAGGCACAAGTGGTGATTCTGGGTGCCATATATAAGACAGGAGAAAATTGTTCTGCTCTGCATCATCAAAGGGTGAAATAACTGAATACTGAAGCCACTCTGTTGTGCCAGATGTTAAGGAAGATGCAAGAGAATTACAAGAAATCCAGAAGAAAGATACAAGAATAGGGGCTGGTTTAGGAAACAAACTGTAGGGTTCATATGAGGCTCCAGTTTGGCTAAAGTAAAGCTGGTTTGAAGTCTATTGATAGTGTGCACCCCATCCTTCGTAAGGCTTTCCATCAAGATACAGTTTTAAACAAGGTTTAACAGATGCCTCTCAGCCTCAGATCAGCAACACATGCTTTTTCCTTCTCTAAACAACTCATCCCTAGTGGCTTTGTTTTTAACAGTGATTAGGGAGAGGGAAAAAAACAAACCACAACACTTCTCTAGTCTCACTCCTTGAACCAAAAGACATGATGGGTCTCATGGTGTAACGGATGAGGAATCCAGAGGCTAGCACCTCCAAAGTATCACCTCTGAGACCACCCTGCTCCACCAGCCAAAAAACTTCAGTATTCACAGACCTGCTTGTGAACAAGTCATCTATAAGTAAAGACCTACAAGAAATTATTCTGGTATTTAAGTGAACACAAGACACATCATGCAAAAGGACAAGACAGTTTAAGTGAAAAAGTTCGTTTCTGCTGCATCTCTTCCTTTCCTCTGGAAAAGCACAGTGAGGAGTAGGCTGGAGCACGTGTACTTCCACCTCCGGAGGACCACCAGAACAATGCTTAACAGTTGTATTTGCTACCCGTCTGCAGTAGCCCAGAGGCATGCAACTCCTGGGGCCAAGACACTCATCCATCAACCTAACTGTTGCCAGTTCCCCCCGGGGACCACATCATCCAGTGCAAGGAAGTCACTGGACCATCCTGGCTGTGTTCCTGCATATCACTCCTCTTGCAAAACAAGGCAGAAACGTCGAGATGTAAAAATGCACCTCAGTATAGCTGACACCTTGGGGTCTCAGAAATAAAAGCTTGCTAATAGAAAACCGTCATGTGAGCCATGACAACGCAATGTTTGCGCTGTCATTATACACTGAAGGTTGTGTTTTGGGATTCTTTTTTTTTTTTTTTACCATGCAGGACAGAAAAAATAATAAACCATTTTGGAGCTAAATTCTATATAGCTTCTCCAAACAAACAGCTCACCCACACTGCTGGGTCATCTGAGCCAAGGAACCAGTCCTGGTCCTTGTGCTAAATGGTGCAGGCTGGCTCGCACACAGACCCCAGACCAAACTCCCTCTCTGCTCCCTGCCTCCAGGAACCATCTGCTCCACTTCAATCCAGGGACGGGGAACAAAGAAAGACACATGGTGTGAACTGGGGTACCACCAGTCTTATGCAAAAGCTACACAGGGAGGAATTTAAAAAAAAAGTATCAAACCAGCAGTGTAGGAGCACCCACAGCTGCATTTCACAGGCGGGGAACCCACAGAAATCCATGAGCAAGTAAGATGAGCACCAAAGGGAGCATCCAAAAACCCAGAAAAGTTAACTGTTAAAAGAAAACCAGTGTTAACTCTCACATTTAGAAATATTATGCAATTTATTACATTGCAACAGCACACCCCGCCCCCCAATTCATAGCCACAAGGAATAAGCCAGGCATGCTCTGCCTCATTGGTTTTATTGTCTTTCTGGTGGAAAAATGTTGTTACATGAAAGTCTGGGGGTGGTTTTGAGTGCAAATGCCAGTAGTTGTCTAAAGTAATTGTTACTTGTCAACCAAATTTTATCTTAACAGCAGCAGACTAGCATTTACCAGACACACACACCCCTGGAGATGGAGAAACGCACAAGCACACGGTGTGGTGAAGTGGTACCTGTTATCTGAGCAGCCACGTCCTCTCCCTACAAACATAAACGGCTTGGTTACAACTCATTTGTCTTCCTTACTGCCCAGCTACCCTGGACAAATAAAAAAGTGACCTCATGTTATGCTAATTTAATCAATATTCCATGCAAGGCAGATACAAGTTGAGATGGTCTGTCCATATGCAAATTTGAAATATAAAGCAAAGTTCCCTTCAGCACACGGTCTGGCATTAGCAAGTCATTTCATTGGAAGGGAATTTTCGGTAAATTGCACATTTAACTTCCATGTTATGGGAAGTGGTTTCCCTTAGTTCTTCCAACAGTCACCTCCTGCTATTAATGACCACAAGCAATGCAGTGACCCTTATAACATCTGATTTCACAGCAAATATTTTAATTTCTGAAGGTGAAATGTGAGACAGTACTCTCCTATAACACTTATCTTTATGGGTCTCTTAATTCTTTAGAATTTATAGTCTCTACTAAAAGCATACAGGACATAATTGAAATAGATTTTCCAAGATATATCTGGATTATTTTAACCTACCTTTTCTTGTTAGCCATTTATATTGTCTTATTCTAACATAGGAAAAAAAGTATTTTCACACTAAGAGCTTCACCAGCAGCTTTTTAAACTTTAAAAAAAATTAACGGCTTATTTTTTAAAAAAAGTTTTGGTTCTGGCAGCAAAGATTTTCAGAAATCAGGACTTGAGGGAGGGCTTTACAGCCCCAGCATCTTCCCATTTCATCCAAATGGATCAGACTCTCATAAATATATGTCATTAACGCTTCCTTGAAATTATGTCTCAAAACAAGACGTGCAACTTTAGAGATCCTAGAAAAGTATGAACATGATGTTGTAATGAGAGTCTCCAGCACATGGAGAACAACTGTGGTTGGAGCCAGCCCTGAGGATAGGAAAACAGCATTTTCCAAAAATAATTTCTGCTTATAGGAGCCCCACTGTGCTCTGGGAGAGGTCGCCACACCTCCAAGTTTGAGAGCCAAAGTGGACAAGTGCCCAGCAGAAACAACAGCGGCAAGTTGAATCTTGCCATTAGGTAGATGAGGGACCAGAAAGCCCCTCCAGATCCCTCCACCCTACTACATCGCATCTGTTAGCCCGGGAGACACAGCACCACCAAGACTGGCTTTGCAGCCTACTAACCTTCTCTGTTTTTCATTGTTGTTGTGTGTGGATTTTTTCCTCCACGAAAATAAAAAGTATTGAGACAAAAAGAACAGTTTGAAGAATGAATGCTTTTTCCAGCGTTATCACTGCAGCAATAGACACATATGGGAACTCAATGAGAGCTCAGCTCTGATTTATGTTTGATATTTCATTTAATTGAATTTTGCAAGAAAACTGTTTTCATTATCGAGAAATGGACCTCCCATCATGCAAAGGGGGGGGAATCAAATGCTTAAACTCTGCCTCATTTAGCAGTGACACTTCTGGAATGAACAATAGCTTCATACATAAATTTGCTTGTTTGGCTGCCACAGATATGAATTGTCAGGGCATTTTATAACAAAAGAAATGACACGTCAAAGCAAATCTATAGCTTAGCTAATCAAAATGCCATGTTTTAAATATTCAGGTTGTTTTACACCAAAAGAAGGCATTTATCAGAAAGCATATAAATTGACAGGAATTCTAAGATGTAAGTGGAATGCCATTCAAGTACATACAAGAAATTTATTTCCCTATGCACTTTATCAACCACCACTACTCCCCCCCCCAAACCCCCACCAAAACCTCAAAACACATCAAAAAGCATATCCTTCGCCTCTTGTAAGCAATTAAAACATTAAAGCCACCTAAAGTATTTTAGCTAACAAAGCTGGCTCAGCGTTTTGCACTGCCCGTAAAATGACTGACTTCGTCACACTTTGTAAACAGCCCTTACTAGACCAGCCAAGCTTCTTCCCAGTCTTTCCACTAATTTTTATCCACGTACTGGTTTTCAGCTTCCAGAGCTCAGAGCAGTATCGCTGATAGGGAATTAATATATTTGGTCCATCTGCAAAGCTTTTACTTTCTGCAGGCTGTCTGGGGAGGAGGAGTGCGAGGGGATACGTTTGGTGTCTCTAACATTTATGCACTCTTTACCTGTAAGCAGCTAAAGGTATATAGATGCCTTCGAGGATAACGCAGCAAAAGCTTACTTAGCTATGAAAAAAATAAAGGCATTGGGCACAAAATGCTCATTTTGTAAGCATTTTGTGAGTCCTCTGCAGGTCTTCTGCTGCTTGCAGCCAGCCTCCTTGCACCCCCTTAGCACCGCTCCCCCCAGCCCAACCCCTCCGCTCCCGCCAGCCTGTGCTGAAGTTACAGTAAAAGTTGACAGAGGGAAATCCTTATTATGCAGGCACGACAGCTCCCTGTGCTTAGCTGCTCACAACACAATGCCCAGTTGTGGAAGCTTAACATTATCTCTTGAAAGTTAAGCCCCATTTGTTTATCATCTATTGCCAGGATAGTTACTAGGAGGCAGAGAAAACACTCCAAAGGGAGGCTTTTACAGCAGTCACTCTGTCTCCTGCTTCTCTGTATTTGGGGGGGGTAAGTCCATTGCCAGCGTTTTCTCTTGAGTGCATAAAATCGCGCTAAGACACCAAAGATGTCGGTCCAGTTGTGAATCTCACCGCTGCCTACGTTCTGCAGCCTACAAACCTGCAGAGAAGCTTCCTGGAAAAACAGCAGCTCTCCTAGTCTGCCACAGCATGGAAAGCTGTTACATCCTAGAGGCACAAAGAAAAAGCCACAAAAGGTCATACTCAGACTTTTGAAGAATTTGAGGAGCTGGGCTTCACAGTCCATTAACAAGCTGGGAACCTAACAGATTAACCAGAGTTCAAGAAAGCACAGCTGGGGCCCATCTCCACAGAGACAGAAGCAGCACTAACTAGCTGCAGTATTGTTTGCCATAAGGAAAGCATACTATGCCATCAGATATTACAATTACCACAGTTATGTGCCATTTTTAGCCCACCTTTCAGCAGGTCCCAAAATCATCCTCCTTCCAGGCTCCTAACAGACCCCATGTGAAAAAAAAAATTATGAAAATAATTCAGTTTACCAAAGCCCCTGCGTAAGACAAGTTTTTGCACACCCAGGATTTCTGCTCGATGGCAGGTATAGCACCAGTTCTGGTAGGAGGGGACTTGCACAGGACTGGGGTCCCCAGCCCAGGGACCAGCAGATGTGCTTCTGCAAGACCGGCTGCAGAATGAAGCAGCTTCAGAAGAGGCACTTTTTTGTCAAGCTGTAACATCAGGGCATTTTCTATGGGAGGCTTGTGTTTTAGGGTCACTGCGTTCTCTATTCAGCAGCAATAAGTTTATGGTAGTCAAAACTCGCAGACAGCAAAGCGACTTCATCACCAGAAATGTCCCACTGGACCTGCAAAAGAGCATGCGCTGTAGGATCAGCGTGCCCGTCAGCATGCGAAAGCCAAGCTCTAAAGCGGGGCTGCAAGTTGCTACTGATTTCCTGAGGAATTGGACTCCAGTTGCATTTCCAGTAAGTTGCTAGACTGAAGTGTTTAAGCTCAAGACTTAAACACCGCTGCCTAAAAAAACCTAGATATTGTTACACTTAGTGCTGCTATGATGTCAATTAGATTTGAAAATGAATGGTACTGGCAGATATGTGTACAAGTGTCTTATTTCTCCGATTCCCCAAGAAACTGTCTTAGCAGTCTGACAAACCCAGCAATTCCAAATGGCTAAACACTTTTTGATCCGTTCAAGTGACAGCTAAAAAGCAGTATCTAACACTTTGGGGCTTTACTTCGGATATAGCTGCAAAAAACCCATTCATAAGATCTTTAACTGCAGCTATGAAGCAAAGAACCTTTTAAATGTTTCTTCCCACCAATTTGAATAATCGACTTTTCTAGGAGAAAACCATCTCTAAAGCCTCTCCAGCGATTGCTCAGGCAGATGGCATGCCTGCTCAGGAGACAGCTTTTGTTTTCTGTACTTTGATGAAAGGCACAGGACTGAACAGCTCAGTTCTTTGCCTGGCCAGAGTTCTCCTGCCCCAAACCCACACTGCCTGGGTTTCCAGCATCCAAACCAGGCACCTCTGCCTGCAGCAGCATCCCTGCAAACAGCACGGTGAGCACTGATCTGGTGGGGACGCAAAACAATACTTCAGTCGTAATGTAAAATACAGGTTTCAAACACCTGCCACGTCTATATTGCAGCATTTCATTATTTGCACTGGACACATGGCAAGGAGGGCACTATCGCCACACGCCTGTCACTGGGGTTCTTGATCTCCTGCTCCAAATGACTGAAAGTTCTCTATTATTGAGAACTGCACCATTTTTTTTAAATTTTGACCCTGTCTCCCATAGAAGTAGTTAAGTAACAAAGACACTCACAGTTGCAACTCACTGTACAGATACGCTACAGTCACACTTCCTAGATTGGACTGGGGTTTGGAACAAAGTTTGCCATCTCCTAAAACAGGGAAGCAATGCTACGTTTGGAAACATTATTAGACTATTTAGTTCTTTATTAGTGGAGCCACTGCGATTTACAGCCTACAGAAAAGGGTTGTTCAATCAGCAAGGAGCAACTGAAGTGAAAAAGCATTAATGTTACCACTGAGGCAATTATTGTAACATGATCACAATTCTTCTGCATCTCTGATTTTTGCCAACACAACAGATTCTCTAATGCATGGATCCCTGTTTCATTAAGATAATATGATTTGTAATAACAATATGGGGTGGGTGAAACAGAATCCAGTCTCTTAACACTTGAGCATTGCTTTCCCTCAGGGGATATCAGTATACAGAATGGGGTTTCCAGCAAAGTGCTTGTAACCTCAGAAGCCAGCGCACCTATTAAACACTTAGCAGGGCTCCACCAGAAAGACAATACCAGAGACAGTCTCAAGCGAGATAAAAATCTCAGTCCTGCTCTCAGGAGCAGAATGCTGGTTTAGTTCCATTTAACGTCTTAACTACCTGGAAATCCAAACAGGCACGAAAATGTCACTGCCCTCCGAGGAACAGAGCAGCGATTCTCTGATCCCACACAGCTCCAGCAATGCAATCTTGGGCAGGTGACCCGTTTGTCATGGGGAAACCGATTCCCTGGGGCCAGTTCTCCTGCCGCATGTCTCTTGTCCAAGGGTGATGCTTTCCTTCAGCAGCCTTGAAATGCAGACCCAAAGTGATGGATATGCCTTGACCCAAGAAACCAATCTGAACTACTCCTCTAAAATTTGGGGTTGGTTTTGGTTTTTCCCCCCCCTTTTTGGGGTAAGGATGAGGAAGAGGGGAGTGGGCACCAAGAAAACAAGCTGTTCCAACAAACGCAAAAAGGAGGAAGATGAAGGAGATTTCTATTAATGGAAAAAAGTCTACTGCACTGTAATCGTTACTTTACTGAAAGATCAGATCCTATCAAGGCATTGGTTATCTCCATTCATCTCCTACTGAAAGCTTACCTGAGGACTGTGGAAGAGCTGGTCACAGACCCTAGTCCTACCACAGCACCAAGTGGTAGGTGCTTATCTTTACTTAACACTTCACTGGGTTGTAGAAGGGACGCAGTCTTGTCAAGAGAGACACCAGCTGCAGCAGAGAGAGGGATGCTTGTACTGTGTACAGGCAGAGTGATAGTGCAAGGGTGCAAGAGACACACTAAGTCTGAATTTCAGAGCAATAGAAAAGAGAATAAAAAAGAGAAAGGAAAAGCAAATCCCTTTCAGGATCAGTGCTGAGCTCTGGATTAAGATATTCACAGAGGGAAGAAAAAATAATCTCAAAAGCACAATTTGCTCGTTACGCTTAGGACTTTAAAAGTGAACCTATGGGTTTTCTGACCTCTGGGAAGCTTCAGCTTTGCTGACCTCCATGCTGCAGCAGCCCCCCAAGAATACAGCCCTGTTCTATGCTTCTTCAGGCCCCCTCTTTGACAGCCAGATTTTTGCCACATGCAAAACTCTAACATGCTGCTGTTCTTGTACAAACCACATGCTCCCCCTAAAATCCATGCCAATGCCCAGCACCTGCTTTGGGTCTCAAAGGAAACAGCAGTCAGAGGGACAACTTTTCTGTGCAACCCCCTGACTGCAGAGGTATCATATCATTCATGCCCACTTCCAGAGGGTATCATGCAACAAAGGGGAAAAAAAAAAAAAGGGAAAGTGAGAAGCATGCACAAAGCTCAGTCTTTCCCATGGAAGCCCTCCGTTGGACACCCTATGGAAAACCCCAGCTCTGTTCATGAACCAGGTACCCAGGCAAGGGCAGCTCTACAGACCTCCTTGGTCACACTGGCTGGAAGACAACAGCTTGGGTTTGTTGGAGACTGTGACATTTGTTTTTTTGCTGAAATAGATGTTTTTACCTAACAGGCATTTTTCTGTCCATCGCTTAAATTGATTTTTTTCCTGGATTCTCTACACAGTGCCATTGTTGCTGTGTTATACACTGAAAATATTTCGAAAGGCATCAGAATTAACTCTGGGTAGGATGTTGGTGAGGTGGGAAGGGAGGCTGAAGAAAAGCAATTCTAAATGGGGAGAAGCAGCTCTCCCCTTTCACTGCAATCAAAGAAACAGAGTAACTGGAGGACCAGCCCTGAAGTCGAAGAAGATGAATGGCAACTACAGCAAGGGCTGTAAAAACACCAATAAAAACTTGCCATAAGGGAAATACCCAGACCAACACCTCTCCAGCAAGGTAAGCATAATAAACTACTCCTAACATGGACATCACTTTATTTTTCCAGGTGCAACCTAAACCTTGGGGAGATGCAGGAGAAGCAGCACCCAAATTAAATTCCACCTGCTATGTAAATAATCTTGCTTGTTGATGGAATTAGTTGCACAGTTTAGATCAACACAACCTAACCTTAAACAATTAAATTAACAGCCAAAAGCCAGTGCTCCCCCTTCCCTGGAGGGGCTGCAGAAGCTTCTCTGCAAACCCCTTTCTCAGGCCCTCAGAGAAGCGATTCTTTCTGTGCCTGTCTTGGCACCTGTCAGAGACCATGTTTTATTTTACTTTGCACCAATGCAAAGAGGTTCTAAATATTCTGGAATTAAAACGATCACAAAACATGAAAGTGCTTATAAGGCACTTTCCACATTCTCCTGTTCTGGCAAGTGAGTGGCTGATTTACAAGCCAGCTGTCAATACAGAACAATTGCTCACCTCATTTTACAGGAAAGCAAAAAAGCACTACAAAAAAAAGACTTGCAGTGCAGAATATTATGCAAAATTGTTTTTTTCAATGTGGCAATCAGGAGCGTGTGTTCACCACTGACCTATCAGGGAAAGATGCCCATTTAGCTTTCAGGTCAGCACCCAAGAGCTGGGAGCTGCTAAGCAAATACCCAAAGACCATCGCAAAGTTTCCACTGCTGCAAAGCAGCAACCAGCACGGCCCTCCAGCTGACGGCCAGCTTCTCTGAGCATCTGCAACTGTGCACTCACTGGTGCCAACACAAAGCAGAATTCCACAGGCTCCATGCACCCTAAATGTCAAAGGAAAGATAATCCTTGCAGTTAATGTTTATCTAGGCCAGCACACAGTTACAACTCTCAAAGGAAGACTCCGGCTTGAAAGTGTGAAATGTTAATGCCTGCAGAGGGTGGATGGCAAATGCTTCACTCCACTTGGATGCAATCCTTACCAAAGCAGACAGAGAATACCAAAACACAGTCCCATGCACCCAGAGACACCTCTGCAGTTTTCCTGAGAGAAGGAACCAAGATGAAAGTGGAAGAAAGCGCCAGCACCCGACCTTACAGATACCTATTACACCTGCTCAAGACTCTGCTCATGTTGCAACAACAGATGGTATTCCCTTTCCTTAAAGGAAATGTCCATGCTTTAGGGAACTGCATATAAAAATACTGTATCAAAAAGGGCAAATGTAGCATTGAGAGAAACGGGGAACTGTCTTTCAAGTCAGCATTTTAAAGTTTGAAGATTCTGGCACTTTTTTTGTACCTCAAAAAAAGGAAATTTCAAAACTGCCTCCTTACTATTTGGTACCCCGTGCTATTCCTCACTCATCCTGGTGGCCCACAATACAACCATCTTGTTGCAAATCCAGGTAGTGCCCCAGAGCAGCCACAAATACAGATAAAATGTCCCGATGTGGTGAAACGCCAGCGGCAGCAGATGGAGGACTGAGCTCTACCACACTGCTCTGGAGAACAAACAGCTCCCAGTTAGAGCTACAGCTCATTCCCCACCGAAGGTACCTGCGCAGGGCCCTCCCCTCCAGCTGGCCCAAGGGGACATGCGAGACCCACCCTGTCCTTGTCCCTGACCAAGCACCAGCCTCACTGCTGCCCTCGCCCAGTGCTGAGGCTCCCCAGCAGCGCGTTTTGGGGACCCCAACCCCTGCTGCAGTGTTTTGTACTTTCTCTCTGAACTGCTGCCAGGCAGAGGTTTTTGGCAAGCCCCCTGACTCAGCCCTACAGCCTCCCCTACTTATTCTTCTCCCCCCAAAAGTGCAGTTGGCCATGTGCTGCTCCCAAGTGAAACCCTCTTGAAAGAGTCTTGGACCAGTCCTCACACAGCTGGATACTCTCTATTACTGAGCTGCATGAGGCAGCTGGAAAATGCACAATTTCCAGGTCTTTGGCCAGCCCCTCTCCATTACGCATTACCAGTTTTGCTGCCCCATGTACAAGGAGCACTGGGCCGTGTAGGTGCACTGACCCCTCCAGGTTTCCAGCCCCCGCCTAGTGCCAACCAGCTCCTGTTTACTGAGCTGGTCCCTTAATCCGATTGAATTCTCCATCGACACTGCACTTCCTAACACCCCTCAATCTGCTACACAGCCTTGCTTGTTAAATAGCTATTAAGTGATTAAAACAAGACTCTTGCCTACTCCCCAGGCACCATGTCAAAGACGCATTAAACCGCTTTTTAAAATTTTAATCATTTAGCTATTGCAATCATATTACACAACCCTTATTGTAATTGTTCATTAATCTTTGGTTTTAAATAATTAGCAGGCCTCTGCAACAGTAATAATGTTGTGTTCAAGTTTGTGAAGTTTTTTAAATAGCACGGAGGACACAGGGCTGCCCTGTAGCTGCATACGATGACAGAAGGGACAGGTTGGGCCAATATGCTTCGCTATTGAATTTATGCAGAAGGACAGCTGGCAAAGAGCTGTCGATGTGACAGAAGACACTTCCAGCCCATCAGACAGTACCTCTAGCAGAGGTCAGAAGCCAGGACATGTCTTCTCTCTGCTTGTAGAGCTGTGAGCCACAGGCTGTGCGCTGCATAAAGCTGTGGACCACATCCTCAGCTGGAGAAGTCAAGACACATCCTACAAAACCAGTGACACAACAGCACTGTATGCCTGCATCTGGCAGACAGCAAACACCTCAGACCTTTTGCTATGAAAACACTCAAGCAGGAACAAAGCATATTCCCCATAATGGGATGACAGCTGCTTACAAAAGCACCCTGGTTAGGAACAATACCAGTGGTACATAAATAAACCTACACTTCCATTTTTTGCAGCTGTAGTGATTAACTACAGCCTCCTCCATGCAGAGGACCTTTCAAGCAGAACTGTTGTCATCAGCAAAGCTGCTAGAAGTGTTCAGTTGCACCTATACGTGCCATTAAAATGCATGGTGTTGGCCAGGAACTATTACAATCCCTATTACTGTACCCTACTCTAGTCAATGAACAGCTGTCATCTCCTCCCCTGAGCAAGTTAAGAGAGCCCATCATAAAACTAAAGGACGCAGAGAAAGCAAAACCTACAGACTGGCTCACGCAACAGCAAGCACTGAAAAAGAGTCATCAGATGGCTGAAAACAGATGTAGTCCCCAACTATTCCCCCTCTACCTCTTACAGCTGGGCCACAGCCACCTGACAAACACACACGCTGTAAGGTCCTGCGCAGGAAACCATTCCCACATGGCACCCTCCGCATGCTTTTAGACTACAGAACACCACACACAACGAAACAGAGAGAGATGTACAATTCTATGCAGTGTTGCATCACAGTAAAGGAGAACTCAGCCCAACAGAACAGCCCCTCCTATGCTAGAGGGGTTTAAAAGCTTATTAAAAACCTGACATAATACTCTGCAAGACAGTACCATAATGCATAAAAAATATGATTATGTAGTAAGGACAAGGAACCTGCATTTTGAAGGAGCAACTATGACTTCGCCTAAAATGTCATTACTAGTAGGAAAACAAACAAACCAAGGACACTTCATTTTATGCCATTAAGCATTTCAAAGTATCTGGGTGACACCACGGCACTAAGTAACAGACTACTCACTTTCCCATATAGTTTGTTTAATAGGCAGCTGAAAACATTAGAAAGACAAAAGGCAGTTTTTATATTCTGATCATTTACATTTTATCTATATTAACAATCAAAAGCACCATAAGCAGTGAAAGAATTGTTGTCAGATACTATTTTAATGACATGCATCCTTTTAAGTGTATCCAGTGTTTCTCATATCATTAGAAACAGGGGAAAATTTAATAGAATACTAATGGCCAAGCAAGCTCCAAGCAGAATAAATATTCCTTTTTTCCGTTCATGTTATCAGCCCATGTTGTAGCTCCATTTCTTCTTGAAGACCGTTTCAAGAAATAATATAGAAATTTGAATATACTGGCTGACTGCTTAATTTTCTCCCACGCTCTGTGCCTCCAAGTTCTTCCTTCCCACCTATTTGTGCTGTGATGCTGAGACCACAGCTTTTCACATGCTCATCATTAGAGCCATATCTTCACACCCCTTTTTTGTCCGTACTCAACTGCTGTCACCTGTTTTACACTCAGATTACAAACCCCAGAGAGAAGCCCCTTGCAGGGGCTGGATACAAACAGTTATGCATGTATTTATAGCCCAATGGTACATCATTGTCATTCAGGCAGACAAGTTGCCCCTAGTCCTAGATTTCAGCAAGAAATTTCATCATTTTCTTATTCCTAAACTTCCTGATGATCCCTTGCTTTCAAAGGACAAAAAGAAAACCAACATTGAAAAGGTCAGAAAGGATCAACAGGATAGCCCTTTGGTATTTTACCTCCCCTCGTGCTTTTTACTAAACTAGATCTCCAAAAACTCTTAAGTGCTCACATGCCCAAAACCCAGCTGTTTTTCCCCTAACCTGTACCTCCACACACATGCGTTGCTGTACCAGGTCTATCTGTGCATTTAGAGGAGCAGCAGAACAGGGAATGCCACTGAAGAGCTGAGAAACTCATAGTCCGCTAACTGTAATTAGAATAAAGACTTGTGAAGCGGATAAACTTGGATGTATAAATTAGCTCTATACAGCAAGTGTACAGAAGGTAATGCCTTCTGAAGAGTTTACATCATTCCCTGATAATCAACACTTAATTAGATGTTTTTACCTTAATGTAGATTTTCTCTCTTTAATATTACTGCTCTCTTTTCACCATCTCATCCTTGACCCCTAACATTAGTGGCTTTGTCCTCTGACAAAAACCCACCACAAAGGGGAAAAGTGCCAACATAATTAATTTTTCAGTAAAAGCCAAGTTGTTTTCTCTGAAACATTTTACACTTCAGAAAACGTCAGAAATGTCAGAGTACATAAGCAGAAACAAAATCAGAGATCTGCTTCCCTATTAATACTGCATGACCTCCTCAACCATCTCACTCCGGGAGAGGGAGACAGGGTGCTCCACAGTGAGCGGAGGAGTCAGCAACCATGGCCAAGGAGGGGAGGGGGGCAGGGAGCTAAACAAAGTATTAGCCACTGGCAGGTTAGAAAAGCAAAAAATTTAAAATACAGGGAGCATAGAAACAAATGCCTCTGCCTTGGGAGCTGGTTGAAAAGCTGGATGCTCTTCTGCAGAAGGGGCATGCAAAGCTTGGAGGAGAGCAGGGAGGCAAGATCCTCAGTCAGTCTTAAATTCCTTCTCCAACACCTCTGCATGCAGAGGTGGCAACCCAAAATTATAATTGTTTATAGAGAGGATGGAAGCAAAGTGCTATGTTGGATCTACTTGTCTCTCAGAGGGATCCCTTAAGCATCCCTTCAGTGCATCACCCAAGCAGGGGGTCAGCTTCAGAAATAACACAGAGTTGTCCTGTTTTCCATCCCCTTTCATCCTTGAGCTCTGCTGCCACTGTTTTACTGCAACCTCAGCTCCAGTACGTGCACAAATACTCTTCATGGAGCCCGCAGTGAGTTACATGCACTTTCAGACCTCTACAAAAACACAAGAGGAGATATACCTCTGCTTCCCCAGGAAAGCCTTGGCAGAAAGGCTCAGACACAACAGGCATTGGTCGTGGAAGACACCAACCCCACTTCCACAAGAGTTTTACAGCTCTGAAGATCTAAAGGCTCAGGTCAGCACCCAACTACATTGCTTTGTGTAGTTAACAGTTGGTTTTAGTATCAAAACCTGGCATTAGCAGGGCAGGCTAGCTCCAACCCAGAACAACTCAGACTCATGGTTTCAAGTACAACTTAAAAATGAAGCTTCGCTCCAGCCTGCCACTGGCCTTTCTGCTTTTTATTGCCCCACGAACCACAATCAGCAATGTTACTGGCAGAATTAAGCAGCACTTTGGCCACAAAAGGGTGACATCAGGCTCAACTTGGGCTACTGCAGCACCTTCTCAGCCACCTGGAATAGGCTCAGGTCTTGTTATAGATAAAATTGCATCTTTTTCTTACCTTGTTCCATTTCTCCTCCTCTCCTCTGAATATTTTCTGGCACATTCATAGTGTTTACAGTCAAGTAAATTATTTTTTTATAGTCAAGTTATTGACTATAAAGTCAAGTTATTATTTTTTAACCCATAAACTAAGTTCTCTCACTGGATTAGTCCCCAAAGAGTTTAAAAACGGATATTGAAATACCTTCCATGCAAGAATATCCACACATGCTTTAATTTGCTTACACTGATTCCTGCAGCATTGCAAACATGAATAAAAAAGGCACAGCCATTTACAGGATCAGAATAAAAATTTTCATTAAACTTATGAAATATTTGTTTATGACCAGGATTTGTTACGTTCATCTGTTACACAGACTGATTACAGGAAGAATAAAACAGCAACATGGATACCTGAGAAGGTTTGCATGACCACAGCAGGTATTACTCATACAGGTCTAGCTGTTAGGTGACGACATGTTCCTAACATCACATATACAGAGGATAAAAAGCCCTCTCACATTCTGCCAGCAAACTCACTTTAACTACAGCTTTTGAGTCCCTTCCAAATCTCTGAATGAATGATCACACTTCAGAACAGCACAACAGCTTTCTGCAAGAGACATTTAGATTAAATATTATAACTGATTATAGGTAGAGCTGGTAGCCCTGCATATTACAGTTGCCTAATACCTCTGATCTTTAGATCCTATTCCTACTTACCTATAATTTTGCCAAGCTCTAAACATCTGGACTGCAACTTCGCATACCTTTTGTCTGCCTCAGGCAAATTTTAATTTCAGCCAAAATGGTTCAACTGCTTCTAAGAACAAGGCAGAGGAGAAAGAAAGATTTTTTTTTGTTTGTTTTTTTTGCCTACAGTAAAAAATCCTGCTGACCTTTTCTTTAATTAGCTGAAGCGTTTCCCAGACTTTGAAACAGAACTCGACTTTTGACAGGATTTTGTGAAAGTCTCTATAAACATGAACTTTTTTTGTTGCAGTTTGGGGGCACAGTTGAGTTTGGGGTTTTCTGCTGTATCTGCAAGAATGTACCAATTCACCTGTGCTTTAAGGGAAGGGGGAGAGAATAAGAGTTGACTTTTTTTGATTTTTCAACCTTGAAGACTTCTGCTTTTTAAAAGAGAGCCCAGGTTTCGGTGAATTATTGGTCCTTTTTATTAAAGGCAAAATTGAAATACTTGAGAGTTGGACACTGCTCCTCCAGGTCCTTGCCTTGCCAGCTCCAGAAGTCAGAAGATGTGGAATGCACAAAGCCAGCATTAACCGAAGAGGCTGTACCCAAACCCAAGACCCACATCTTGAATATGTATTGCTACACTGCCGTGAACACAATCAAAAAAGGTCTTAATTAGGCTCCTTCTGAATTTCAGTTTTTCTACCTGTGGAAGGAAACAAGCTGCTACTAAGTGTTGAACATCATGAAACAGCATGAAAATAAAGTATTCACATGCAACTGAAACTTTTGAAGAATTCTGTCCTTAAGTGTCATTTGAAAGTATTAAGAACCAGGCCCCAAACAACGAGGAGAAAGAAAATGGCTCATTAAAGGACACTCATTCAGTGTCCTTACACAAGGGAAGAAGCTTGTGGAAAAATACACATGATGCTGTAATGAAAGGCTGTATTCTAATGAACACAACACAAGAAACCAAATTGAGATTGCAGAGATTGCCTGGTTTGTTCACAAGCTTCATAAACTTTTCACCCTCAATAATGTTCTTCTGATGTAGTTTTCTGCACGCAATTTCGTGATCTAGCTGTTGGTGCGAGACAAATCCAGGAGGATCAATGTGCATCTGAAGAGGTTACTTTCTCCCAGCTCTGTATCTTCAAGATGCATTTCAGGATCAAATATTTACTTAGCAGTGAATCTAATTATTTTTCATGCTTATGTCACAGTGAAGCATCACAAGCTAGAGAAATAAATGGTTTTCAACTTCTCACCAATGCAAAGACTGACTTCTCATTTGATGTGAAGCACTTGCTTTTATTTAATACGAGTAATGCAGCACACTTTACAGAGGATCTTCAAGGTAAAAATCTAACCAACCTAGTAAAAAAATAGCATTATGCTGTCCATTAGTGCAAGAAGTAGATTCTGAACCACATCCCTTTGAAAATGAACCATTTCCCCAAATGTCAAATGCACTGCTTATTCTTCGCTGGTAGCAAAATGTGATGTACAGGGTTACTAATATCATTTCCAGGCCGTTATCTAAATAAACAGCTACGAACAAAGCAAGAGAGGGGAAAAAGCAGCTTATCACCTCCAGCTTTAAAGCTGCTGCAAATTCCAACACACAAGTGCCATCTCTCAGCACACACAGATGAGAGGAGCTACTCTGTATGGAAACATAACTTTAATCTTTCTTCAGAAATCACAAAGCTCATTCCCAAGGACAACGAAGGCTACATCAGCGTGAGTGCTCTTCAAGGCAGACCTTTCCCCGCTTTTCAAGACTACCCATTTAAATGCAGGCACTTTCTTCATATATTACAAGACTGCATAACACAACTTGCAATTAAGCAGGTGACCTCCTGGTCACTGCAACGCACGCTTTCCCCTCCATGCCAGCCGACGCATGATGGGTGCATCTCAGCCCGACCTTAGGTCCCAGCCCCAAGGGGAGCTGCCATAGGAACGCAGCACAGCTGGGCAGATGTGATCCTACAGCAAACCAGGAGCAGTGCCGGGCTGTTCATATATGCATCTAACTCCTGCAAAGCCTCCCAGTGTTCAGCCCCCAGCACATCCCACAGCAACACCCCAGCCCAGAGGCCGGTCACCCTCCTGGTTCCTGCAGGGGTGAAGCCCAGCACGCAGCTCACCAAGCAGCCACGCCATCCTCCTGCAGGACCACAGGCAAGACTAACTACCCCTTCCTAATCTCACCCTAAAACCAGCTCGCTGCCTGATCCTGGGACAGCCACGGGTCAGTCTCACACATATTGCTCACGCGCATCCGCGGCAGCGCTTTTGCAGAGCTGCCTGCGGTGCCCCACACGCAAGAACCGCGCTGCACGCAGCCTGACCTCAAACATTATCCTCCTCCAAGCAGCACATACAGCTCTTCTCCAAAGAGGGATGACCACCATTTATCACCCTGTTCTGCACAAGAGGTTGAGCAGAAGACCACCACCCTGTGCTGCGCTCTTGCTATTCTCTACGCCAAAAAAAAAAAGTAGTACGTGTTTTCAACATTTCTTACTGATGCACTAACAGCAGAAGCCAACTCCTCCTTACAGCAAACATTTCAGTCATAAGAAATGCTGTGCAAGAGATTCAGCATTCTCCTGGTCATTTTTCTCTTTAGACAAGATTTTCTATTTATTTTTTTTTTAATGTCTTTTCTACACAAGAGGAGGCTTAACTGCAGAACCATTCACCAGCTGTGCACCCTAGTCCCTCTTCTACCCAGCCAAGGGGGGCAATGCACGACACCACGCATGAAAATCCTTCTCAGGCCATCTCAAAGACCTCTATGTAGCTCTCATTAAGTAGATAATAATAACTCCCAAAGGTTTCATAAGAAGGTCGATCACGGCTGTGCAGCTGGACATCAGAGACCGAGCACTCCCCTGACAAATGATGGCATAAATAACAATCTTAAGAGCCTCATCCAGAGGGAAGCCAAGCACCTAAATTAGCCAGTGAAGATGTCTCTAGTACAAATGGTAGTTCTCACCCTGCTGTAATCTGGGCTGGCATACTCAGCTGAAGGACCAGAAATACTATTTTCTTCCATTTAAAGAACTATTTGGAATTTATGAGCCAATATTTAAGAACAGTTGATAGCCCACTTACATGGGAGACTCAAGCAGACTAAAGTAATTTTGTAATTAAAATGCAGTAAAAGCATATGTGTCATTTCAGTGTAATTCCTCGGAAATTCAGTAGCAATTTCATTTTGTTTTTTTCATGAGACAGAGTCAAGAGAATGCATTGATCTGATTAGCCTTCACATTCCTTCCTCCCCTTTTACTGTAAGCCAATCTCCTTACATGGATTCCTAGGCCTATTTAATTTCCTTTCCCTAAAAAAAGGAACATAATTTTTCACTGCAATCATAATAGGAATTTGACCAATACAAATATGCTGCATTACTACAATCTGTTACTCCCCAATTTCCTTCAAAAAGAGTGAATTCCAAAGCTATGAGCTGTAATCCTAGAGGCAGCCTTACTGTTCTCCACTGCTTTTAAAATTGCTTCTTCATGACACTCAATCATAGATTTTCTGACTTGAAGATGACAAACTTGAGAAGAGCTAATCATCAACATGATTTGTTTACAATTGATCTACACTGCTGTTTGTTTTTGCCTTGTCTCAGAGGGTTGTTTTTATTCATCATCACTTTCTAACCAACAGGTTTATGTGATTTTTTCCCCCCCAAGCACAAATTCAGATTTTTTTTTTCCAATTAAGTTTTTTAAAAATATTATCAGCTTAAATACGCAGTGCTTCCTACATTTCACCTGTCCTAGAAGATGCATTGATTCATAGATGCATTACTTCTTGGACATGCATTTACTCTCACACATGAGAGTTTTCACTCGTCTCCCACGCAGCACCGGCTGCCACATGCAAACCCAGGTGTCCAACTCTGACCCACGAGTGTTACGTGGGACAAATGGGCCCAATCCAGCATCATGTCAAAACCATGCAAAGAAAGCCAGCCAGCAGGCACACTGCAGCACCTACAGATCTAGTCTACGCACTGCTAAATCCAGCATTGAAAGTTATTTAGCTCATTGCATGAATACACCCTGAAGTATTTTCCTGTACATTTTCAGTGGGAGATTTGAGCATGCCAACATATCACCATCCTGGCAACGTCACCTCCAGACACTACAACAAAGGGAAGGGTGGAAAAAAAGAAGTCACTTAATCATGCTGGTCACCAATTTCTATTTTGTATGAGCAGTTTTGAACAGCAGTTTTGAACTAATCTACAATACAAAGCAGAGATGAAAACATTCTCGGGCATGCTGCAACCAACTCTTTAATTGACTGTGGGCTGACGGGAATGGATTTTGACTCCAGCCCTCCACCCATGCACCAGCAGCAGCAGCACCCTGGTTGCAGGGAAGCAGCAATCAGCTGCAGTGTCATTGAGACTTTTGGATCAAGATTAAGAGCAAAAATATTTTCCCTTTGTGAGAAGAAAAACCTGTTAGGCTTGTGTTTATCAGAAAGCCAGAAGGGTTTAATGTTCTTATTGGCTTTTAAAAAAAGCCCACCACAAGGAACGCAGCAGAACCAGACAGTAACTATTGGATTGTTATTTTCGGCTGGGGAGAATATTGCCAGCCCTGGGCACTAGTGAGACAAATGCCATCCCTTCCCAAACATTAATAAAAGTTGGGGCTTTTTCCAATGGCCGTGTGGGATCTGTCTCAGACGCACTTGTGTCTCATTCCACTCCAGCCAACGTGCAAGAGCTTTAATTTCAAAAGCTGAGTTTCTCATACACCCACATCTTCCATACCCAGGATCTCACAACCCTTACTGATGTTTCATCCCAAAAAATTCTCCAGCTGGCAATACCACAGAGGGACAGCTGGAGGGTACAGCCAGGGTGTCACATTATTTTAGCCAAGCCTGACACATGGTAAATTGCAGCTTTCAAACTCCATGTAGCCCAACCCAGCTACATGCAAGCAAGACAGCAGAGACTCTCCTATACTTGCAGCGTTCAACATGCCCCAGCTGCTGGTCACCAGCATGTGCCTGCTGCCACCATGCATTGCCACGCTCACCCCTTCACTTTGATGTGAGACCCAACACTGCTGCAGGGGAAAAAAAAAAATAAATAAAAAGGGAAGTGTAAGGGTATTCCTGGAAGCTACAGCAAGAGCTTTGGTCAATCTTTGGGAAGCACCAAGTCACCTGGAGACTGCAGCCAAGCCCCCACAAACCCCAGAAACTCAGACATGCCAAAACCTCCTGGGTTCCCAGCAGCTTGTGTAATCAAGTTTACGGAAACAGGACCTGCAGTAAGCCTTTAGCAACCTAAAAATGAGGCATTTCTTCTCCATTAGGCAAGTCTTCTCCCACACATGCATGCCCTCAGAGCTTTCTCCGTGCTGCTGATGTCAGGCAAGTTACCCACTGATGCAAGGAGGCTTCCTTCACCCCTCAGGTCACCGCTGACTTGGGTGGAAAAACTGTATCACAGGCCCATCAAACCAGCTACATGGTAAAAACAGGGATGGTGAGTCTTCCAGCAACTCCAAAACTCAGCACATTTGCAGAGGGAGACAGGACACGGGCTCTCTCCTGCTGTGCCAAGACATGTCCACCATGTGACAACCCAGCCATCCTCCAACACCCACAGAGCTCCTGAAAATGAGATTTAATTGTAAGAGGAAGATGAGATGTTTTAAACACAGCTCAGTTTGGTATATTTGTAATGAAACACTATGCAGGCACTCATCCTTGCTGTAGGAACCCATAAAGCTATGAAGGCCCTTCAAAGAAAAGCAGACCCCTTGGCATACTCTGCTTGGTAGAGCACAGAAAGGACCACCACAGGTACACCACCCCTCTGAGGTGCACCAAGCACCCACCAGTAACCCATAAAGCTATAGAAGATCCAAGAAGCGTCCAAACAAAACCTACCTCAGAGAAACAATACAGCCATGCAGCAAGCAATGAAGTCACCCAGAGCAACGTCCTCCTACGATTTTAGAGCATTTTAAGGATAAAGCTCAAAGCTTGAGAACTGAGCTTTGAGAGACTTTGAGCTTGAGAACTTTTTCGGTGCCTCCAGAGTGTCCAAAAGTTATGCAGGATTCTACATACCAGTTAATCCAAGGGGCACTGCCAGTTGTACACATTTGTGTAGCGAGGGCAGATGAGATCTTTCTATCTGAGTAGTGGTTTTCACAGATTAATATACTTTCACAGTAAAATGAAAGATTATAAATCGCTAAAATTGATTTCACATCAGTGGTGAAGTCAGAGTGAGTTACACACCTGAGGTGACCCAGTCTGCTCGAGGGAACGTGAAACCACAGCATATTGACAGTTTAATTGGCTCAGCAAGAGTTCATTTCCCTCAGATGAAATGCGCCATTGGCCATTTTATCGCTATATCTTATTGCTGCTTTAAAAGTAAAGTATATGACAATCTAACAAAATGTTTTCTTTACAGAGACAGTCCCTGCCTTCATTGCTGGGTGCTGGCTTCTTTCCCCCTTTCCTCCCCAGCAAATGCAAACCAATTCTTGTTTTCATTTTAAACACTTTGCACAATGAGAATGCCTCCATTTATCCTTTCAGGCCAAGAGATGGAAGATGCCACCGTGCCCATTTCCGTACTGGAATTACAAAGGGAAAAACAAAAAATACAACCGCACCAAGCAGTTCTATAAATACCACATTCAAGGGTAACATGACATTTATATCATCCTACTGCAAGCTAGAAAGATGTAATTTGACTGCTTTATGGCATTAGGAGGCATTTTAAGAATGTTAGTACTTGAACAGTCAAAAGATGGTAACTAGCAGCTCAAAAGGTAATTACAGAAAACAGCTCACTTGTAGAAGCAGAAGACTCGAAGGAGCACAGGCGAGACAGAGGCAGCACCACCATGCTGCACAATGCAGGGACACGGACGTGGAGGAGCTGCGGGGGACACCACAGGCACCAGTGAGGCCACGATGCTCCTGCAGAGACCCAGCCCAGACACCTCCCCATCCAAAAGGTCCACTTCTCCTGTGGAGGCAAAGCACCATGGACACAAGGACGTGGGTGCAGCATCTGCCACAGCCCTGCCCAGGGAGCAGCCCCAGGGTGCCTGTGGGCAATGCCTCCCTATGCCTCTCAAAAGCAGGGGAGCACCATCCCCTTTCACAGCAGAAAAGCAGTGGCAGAGCTGGCAGGGGACAATATCCCGGCAGCCAAAGAAAGGCCCACTGGAATCCAGGAATCCCTCCACACACTCTGAATTGGGGACCATTAAGCCCAGACACCAAGCTCAATGTTTAAAAACTGCTGAAGCAGCATGTAGGCAGTTATAAAAAGCCCCCTATTAACCTCCAAGCCTCATTTCACCGATGAGGGGAAGGGCGTCAGCAGTATTTAATTGCCGGGGAAAAACAAAGAGAGGCAGGACACAGGGAAGGGATCTCAACCACACGCAATCCCCCACGGCTGCACCCTTCAAGCCACGAAGGCCCCAAAAGCATGGACCGTGGGTCTGGGGACATCTCCCACCGCACACACATCACTCCTCCACGGCTGTGCCAGGGAGTCGCTGCTCGCTCCCAGAGCCCTGCGAAGGGCACGATGCAGGCTCTGCCTGCAGCAGCCGGTCTATGGATGCCCAGCATGGGGACCCCAGAGAGGCCCTCTCCACATGGAAACACACATTGGAGCACAAGAGGCCACTGGTCTGGGTATGTACTGCAGAGCTCAAATGGGGATGCAAGGAAGCAGCAGTGGAAGCCAACAAGCTCCCTCCTGCAAGGAGGCACCCCCAGGAGGCATGCCAAGCTCTCCATCAGCTGCTAGCAAGGGCTGTGCAAAGCTGTCCGAGATGCACTGGGATTTTGGAAGATGATAGGAAACCCGACCACTCTGGTGCAGACTGAAGCAGAGGAGGGGGAGTTGTTCCCAGGCAAGAGGGCTCAGCACCATGAGGAGCACCGACAGGCTCCTCCTGGGAGCATCCCCACCCAGCACACCCAGAGCCTGGCAAGCTGCATGCCGAGGCCATGCTGGCATTTAAACTCCAGGCAGCAAAAGGAAGAAACAAAAGCAAAACCAAACATCTTTCAAAATCTCCCTTCCCGGTAGTGTGCACTGTCATGCAATACTTCCAAACCCATGGTTTATGCGGCTCAGGAGGGCAGTTTCACGCCCTAACTCCTGCATGATGGATTTTACAATTTGTTAAAGAAACTCATCAATCCTCAGCAGTCATTTTTAATGCCCAGAGCCTCCAGAAACTCCTGCATTTTGCTGATCCCCCAATTTCAAATCATTTGAAACTGCTGCTACTATTACAGCTCTGCTCCTAAAGCTAAGCATTATAGCACACTCCAGACTTCCAGCTTCGTATGCTACTGTAATAAACAGATTAACTGTGATTTATGAACAATAAGTTCTGGTTATTTGAAAGGAAACATTACCTCCCTAGACCAATTCTGACAACCGGAGATCTCTCATTATGCAGACAGCTCTTTCCACCTACCTGTAATCATCCGTTTAGAACATCGTTATCAACCTGGGAAACATATCGCCATAGTTTTCCACTACAAACTTTGTGCATCCAAAGCATTTTGCAGGAACCACTGCCAAAGGCAGAATATTGGCCTGAATTGACCCAGCGAGACAATTCCTATTTTAAACACACATTAATTAAAAAAATAAAACAACAACAACAACAAACCAAGAAGCTTTCAGAGAGGACAACTGCCACTGTGGAGATAGGTGCATCAGAGACTTTGGTTAGCAAAAGACTAATTAGGCACAGGAATTATAAGATGATACAGAGATTATTTGTGGTGCTCATTTACTTGCAAAGTCTAATTAGAATTTTAATATTCTCTTCTCTTTGTGATGCCCATCTACAAGAAAGGCCTGAAGGAGGAT
>NW_010513085.1:0-1157 GCF_000687285.1 Phaethon lepturus
TGAAGGCTTGCCTGCCCGTGCTACAAATGGGAGTTGAGCCCTGAGTACCTCCACGGGTGGGCTCCAGGCCAGGCAACCGGGCCGGGCTCTGCCCTGGCATCTCCCTCGGCTCAGTGCAGCATCTGAGCCCCACCCAGCCCCGGGCAATGCCGCAGGCACATCTCTGCAGTGACAGCAGTCCCCGGGTGTTTTCCACAGGTAGCCAGTGCCATGAAGAAGACCTTCCCATTGCCCTCCAGCGAACGCTGCATGTGGTTGCTTTTCGACCAGCTCTTCGTGGCAATGGTCATACAGATCTCCTTCAGTGCGAAGGGCTCACAGCAGGGCTGCTACAGCTCTGACAGTCAGAGCAGGGGCACCAAGCATCCTACAGTCTACCTGCTCAGGTGCTCTGTCCCTGCTCCCTGATCTCTGCCCCGGGCCCAGAGCTGGGGCCAGGGCTCTGCGTGTGACCGCACTTTGCCCCGTGTGCAGGAGCGCCGTGAGCATCATGCAAGCTCTGTTCCATCACCTGGGCGGCGACGCCCTGGTTGAAGACATCGGGAGGCAGGGCGCTGCTCATGAGATCTGAGACGTACCACACTGCTATCGCCATGCTGACTAGGTGAGAGCCTCATCAGTCGTCCTAGTCTGCCCTGGCGATTCTCCCCTGCAGAGGAAGGGCGCCCCGCACGATGCCCTTCCTCGTGGGTGGTGGGGCACAAGCAGGCAACGCAAGGCGCAAGCCCAGCTGTGCTGCGCGTGGCCTGGCCCGCGGGGTAGTGGCTGGGGCTGACAGCGCAGGCCCGGAGAGGTTTGCCTGCCCAGCTCGGTGCCGCCAATGCCTTCTTCCCCTGGCCAGGGTGCTGCAGCGTGAAGCACCGGCCTGCTGCGTCTCCATGTCTGAACTGGCGGTCATAGGCCTCCTGCAGAGACAGGGCGCAAGCCCAGCTGTGCTGCGCGTGGCCTGGCCCGCGGGGTAGTGGCTGGGGCTGACAGCGCAGGCCCGGAGAGGTTTGCCTGCCCAGCTCGGTGCCGCCAATGCCTTCTTCCCCTGGCCAGGGTGCTGCAGCGTGAAGCACCGGCCTGCTGCGTCTCCATGTCTGAACTGGCGGTCATAGGCCTCCTGCAGAGACAGGATTACCAAGACATCGGCGCCATGACTGTCTTTGTCGAGG
>NW_010513086.1:0-3448 GCF_000687285.1 Phaethon lepturus
GCACGAGGCGGGGGTGCTTGGGGTATGCGGGCAGGAGAGCGTTCCCATAGGGGCTGCAGCCACACCCCAGCCCACAAACCCCCGCCGTGCCCAAGCGGACGTCGGGCCTTACCCCGGGGAGAACTGCTGTTGTGCGAAGCCGAGAAGTCGAACAGCTCCGTCTCGCTGCAACGGGCATTATTCATTTATTGCTCAGCAGAGGTGCTCTAATTCTTCATCCCTAAAATTAATGCCTGGCTCTTTGAACCTTGCTGCAGGTGTCTTACCCTGTCTCCCTTTGCTCCTTGCAGCGCCTTTGCTCCAGAATGTACCAGCTGAACATTTTCGCCTTAGGTCTTTAATAAGAGGAGTTTTGCCATAGCTTATTATGGCAAAAATTAAATGTCACCTTGGGTTTTCCTCGCTCACTTTAGCACACTCTGCTGCTGTCTTCTACATCTATAAAAGGAAATTTTACGGCTCTTTGCTCTCCGCTTCTTAAAAATTGCATGCAAAGAGAAAAATACCTCCTTTTCTTTCCTTTTATTTTTTAACTATGCAGAAATAGTTTGTGTTGCATGTTCATTGCACAGTGACCTTCTGGGAAAACTGCACAACTCTGATGTAAACGAGGCTTTACAGCAGCAAGAAAAATATTGGGGGAAATGATGATCCTTGATCAACTTCAGACCTCTTAGGTTTGCTCCACTACTTGGTAAATTAAGGTAGTGTTAACCTAGAAGGCACCTCATCCTGACTTGCTTTTACTGCCTTAACCCTAAAATTCAAGACATGTTTGTCTGCAGTTGATGGGGCAGAGGGAGCCCCAGAGGTACCCGCTTCGGTCTGTAAGGATACGAGGATGTTGCTAGGCATGCGTTTCAGAACCAGGAAATTTAAGCCCAAATTCCTTAACTGTTTTCCAGTGAAAAGCATCCCATCCCACAAGATTGCTGATTTAACCTGCCTGACATCCCTCTTCTCTTTTCCTAAGGTACTGCTGGGGCAAGAAAAGCGACTCAATAACAGCCCTGCTCTTGCTTACATCCGAGCGACACACCAGGAAGATAAACAAACCCCAAACTATCGAAGGAACGCCGGTAATCACAGCACCGATAACCAAATACAAACGTTAACTTGTTTGTTCTACTCATTCACTTGCTCTTCCAAACCCAGAGAGACGCGGCTTTGAATGATGTGACATGGCCTCTCCAGAGACACCACCAGGAGATAAACAACAAACCCCAAACTATCAAAGGAACGCCAGTAATCACAGCACCGATAACCAAATACAAACATTAACTTGTTTGTTCTACTCATTCACTGCTCTTCCAAACCCAGAGAGACGCGGCTTTGAATGATGTGACATGGCCTCTCCAGAGACACCACCAGGATTAGTGTCATTTCCACAACCTTACTTAGAAAAATAAAAATGGAGCTGAATCAGAGTCCTAGCACTCCTATTTGCGGTAGAAACCAAGTAAAAGGTGTCAGGTAGAGCGGCGTTTCCCACTCTCGACCCTTCCAGCTTTGGCAGGGTCCCAGGAATTCCCTGGCCGATTGGGTCATCGATGCTACCTGCCACCCAGGGACCTATCGCCATGCGACCCGTCTGCACTCCCGGCTCGACAGCATCGATCCGCACTCTCTGAAAACAAGCATTTCCCTTCATTCCACACCAGCTGCCCAGCAGCGTCAGCGGATGCCTCGCCCTGGGAGGACCACCACAGCCAAACTCTGCGCCAGGGAAGCGTCGCGCCGGCGGCCGCTCCCGCTCTCCCCTTCCCATGGGCAGCGCTTGCTCCCGGCGAGTCCAGGGGCTACGCCCACAGTCCTTCACAGCCCCTCTGAAACCCGCGGGCAGACTTTTACCGATTCGTTTCAGGGAGGATCCCTAGGCAGCCCTCCCTTCGCCTGGGACCATCCCTGCCTTTAAACTGTCCTCAGATGGATGCTTTCATCCTGAGAGAACACAGCTCCTTTCCCCCTGAATAACCAGGATAACAACTTTTGAAGTTGTTTTGCAAGCATCCAGATCAAGCTGGGTTCGTTTTTAATGACATCCTTCTGCTCCTGTTACGCAGCTACACAGATTGTTTTGATATTTCAAGAATATTTGACTCACTAGTCAAAATAAAGTACTGGAAATTGAATAAAAACTACCCTCGGATGCAGAAATCACTTATTAACATGAACGAACACATTCTGTAGGATACGATCTGGACTGACTTCCCAATTAGCTCCGATACCAGCGTCTGCTGTTGCAGCCAACTGCACAAGACACAGGGCTATTAATTAACCGCTGCAGTTTCCTTCGGCTTCCGTCAGCTCCGAAACGGATTTTTCTCTGAGCGACAGGGCGCGTGCGTAGCCAGAGGGCAGCCGGGGGAACGGGCAGCGCTTCCTCGCCCCAGAGCCGAGAGCATCGCCGCGGTCTTGTGTTCGCCACAGAACAGCGCCGGCAGTCACCTGCCCAGGGATCGTCCTTCAGCTCGGCGCTGCGGCACCGTGCGCCGTCCTCGTCTCTGTGTTAAGCACAAAGTCTTACCGAGTTATTTGAACACAAAGCCTAAGGAGCTGGTTTCAGGTTGACCAAGTTTTCCAAAAGATTTCATACAGAGTTACTCCGAGAAAGATGCACAGGAGCGCAGCACTCCGGCCCTGCAGATTTGGGGCTGTTACCAGCCTGGTGCATAGACAGGCACCCCGGAGGGGAGGAACGCCACATTCTTACTGCATCTCTGCGCTGCTAAGCCAGCCTGCCTCGTGCTATTTTTTATTATTATTATTATTTCCAAAATGCATATGAATCAGTTCTCTGGGGGCTTTGCACAATTCCTTATTTTGCTAAGCTGCATTTTCTTTTCCCGAAACTTTATTTTGATGTAAATCTTGTAAACAGGGGACTAGTTCGTTCAAATGCTGAACACAAAAGCTCTTCCAAAGAAGTAGATCAAAAGTCTGCAGTTGGCTTAATGAAAGATAGACTGACAATTAGGTTGGGAAAGTCTGCATGGATTGTGAGGCGAAAAGACTTATTTAAGGCTTTATTAATTGCCTGGGAGTACATGGAAGGAGAGATGCAAAACAGCAAGAAAGGGTGTGGCGGATGAACCCTTCTTCATTTTTATTACTATAAATGCTCTCGCTGCAAAATGTCCATTGTTAAAGCTCGCATGAAATGGCTGGACAAATGCTAAGTGCTGAGGCAAATAGAAAATTTAGACCTTTACAAAAATCGTTCAATATTTAAAGTGTTTTCTTTGCAGTTCGGTGTACCCATTTTGATTTCTTTGCAAGTTGTACACCGTTCCTGAAATGACTACTACGGGATAATTACAGCACTTCTCACAAATGACGTACAGACAATAGAAGAAAAGCGGCCCAGCTGTCAATATCATGGCAATAATGCACAGACATTGTCTTGCCCCGACACCGAAAGTGTCGGGGGGCATCGATCCTCCCTCCG
>NW_010513086.1:3474-3761 GCF_000687285.1 Phaethon lepturus
GAGTGAGGCTGCGCGGGAGCGGCCGGCCTGCCCCGGGAGAGGCTGGGTTCTGCGCTGGCAAGGCAACAAGAGAACGCGCCTAGCTGAGATCGGATCATCCCAGGAAGTTGGTTTTGCTTAGTTTTGATCTTGGAAGGGATCGGCCATTTCTTTTTAGGGGAAAAACCAAACTAACAACCACACCTTGTGCTCCTTTGCTGGATGCCGGCATTGCACTTGTACGCTCACGCGTGAAACGCGGCTCCGCTTCGCCAAGCCCTGCTGCTGCAGGAGGCTGCCCGCCGCGC
>NW_010513086.1:3835-4310 GCF_000687285.1 Phaethon lepturus
GGCTCGGCCAAGCCCTGCTGCTGCAGGGGGCTGCCCGCCGCGCCGAGCCCGGCGGAGCGCTCGGCAAGAGTGCCAGAGGTCCGGCCTCGTTAGACTATTAGAAGTAATAACAATTTGCAAACAATTAGAAGCCTGATGAAATCAATGGACTTTTTAATTAATAAGATGCCTGGCATACTGCAAATAAGCTTTGGTAATGTTTCTGTGGAAGACCCGTTTCCATCACATGCGAGTCAGTAAAGTTTCGGATGAAAACAAGCCAGAATACGAAGGTGGGCTGCCCTCGGTCAGCAGCGCTGCTTCCAAGCCCGGGAAGGGGCTGGCACGGGCAGCGGGGCCGCGGCCGGGCACGCCCTTTGCCGCATACCCGGCTCTGCCAGGGCACCTGCAGCACCGCCCTGGCCCCCACAGATCCAGCCATGGGCAGCACAACGCCACAAAAAGCCCCCAAAGTTTTATCTGGAAGGGAAGTCTG
>NW_010513086.1:4339-4893 GCF_000687285.1 Phaethon lepturus
GAGACCCCCATCTCTGGGTAAAAAGAAGCAAAACAGTTAATGGTGGAAAGGAAAAACGATCCTGCTTTTGCTTTTATCTAATCTTAGCTGGACACAGCAGATTATGCAGAATACCAAGGAAAGCAGCATAAGCAAGATCCTTTGGTACTTGAAATTATCCCCATTATCTTAAAAAGAAATCATGCCTATTGCCCCTTTGAAGTTCCGTCACTATTTTTAATCACGGAGCTGGGGCCTGGCTTTTTCAGTGAATTCATCAGTAATTTATGCTAATAGATTTCTGTGCTAAAGCTGTATGCGTACCTCCAGGTCTGCCTGGTGCTGTGATAACCACCAGCACGTCAGCACGCTCACCGTCAGCCCCCGAGACGGCGAGCGCGGCTGCAACCGCATCCTGCGGCACGTGCCCCGAGCCCTTCCATCCCCGCACGTGCTGGCTCAAGCTCACACACGTTCCTCCCGGAGCCAAAACCACCGCATACGTGCTTGGAAAACCTCGCGCTTTTTCTGTTCTTCCCGACAGGTCGGCAGGGCTGTGCCCGTCTATACGGGGA
>NW_010513087.1:0-7919 GCF_000687285.1 Phaethon lepturus
TTATCCAGTGAGCATACTAAAGAGGTCCTACCCTGAGGAAGTGTTGAAGTTGTTCCTTTTGACAGGAAATGTATCGGGGATAGATCCTGAAACAATTATCTTGGATTTCTTTATTGTCCATCCAGTCTATACAGTTGGTGTGACTCTTTGCAGAGGTTGAGCAAAAGTCTTTGAAGTAACATCTGTGAGTTGATTCTGATCCAAGAGAAGAAAGTACAATATATGGCATATTAAAACTGACTTAATATAAATTTTGTATGTTTATCACTTCTGACCTCAGCCTACAGAATTAGTCAGGCACTTAGCATCAGTCAAAAGGAATTTGCTGTGGAATATATATTTTAATGACAAATTAGGGAACATAGCCAAACTGTGCTTTTCGTCTTCCCTGAATATCATGAATAGAGGAGGTGGGGGCAATATCCTTTTATTCTTCCAGCCAAACAGTTTTGATTTTACGGTTGAGGCTGCATCACATACCTTGTGCCAACTTCATGCTGTGCTAATATAATTTACCAAGCACATAATGCTAAGAAAGAACAACATGATCCAGAAGAAAATCATCTCCTTTTTAGTTTCTGCAAAAGGAGCTGCAAAGCATGGTTTATTTCAAAATGAAATTAAAAGTCATTTTGGTTTGTTCCTTCAAGCAACAAATTAATTACTGGAGAAGGAGGTAGTTGCACAAAAGGATTACCCTTCACTTCTGTAGACAGAAGAGCAGCAAATCAGGGTAGGGTGATAGAAATGCAGTGAGGAAAATGGTAGGGGAGTCAGCGGATGACCTTTTTTTCCTACCAATGCATTTGCATCAGAGTAATCTCTTAATTCTCTACTGTTGACTGTAATTACATCACACAGAATATTGGCCTGCGGTATGTTCACTGCTTCTCTCTTTAAGAGGGACAAGGAATTGCATCAGTAACTGTGTGGTCCTTAGTTGGTTACTAGACCTGAATACTTCAAAGGCAGGCATGCAGTTTGCATAACATGTTTCATACACTATACTTCAAGGGAAGCCTAATTCTTGGTGGTGGGTCACATTCTTAAGTAAAGAATGAGAAATAACTGCTGCTATTTTATTCTTCCTAGTCCTGTTAGAAAGACTGTCTTGTCAGTGTTAGGGTTTTAACCAAGTCTGTTGGAGCAGTGCAGAATCTAGTTGTTTTGCTGGGGCACTGGAAGACCTTTAAGGTGTAACAAGTGACCTATTCAACCCAATATTTCTCAGTGAGCTACACGGGTTAATCAGGATTCATGATTTTTTTAAAAAAAAAAAAGACCATCTGGTCAATGAGGTCTTGTTTCAAGTGAGAGCAGTGTCTGTTAAACACCCACACATCCTACATGCACAGTACAAATGGCACACAACAACTGGTGGGGAATACTTATCTACCTTATCTCTGGTGTCCAGCTAACACTGCATGCTGGCTGGTATATTAGACAGACTGCATGCTGTCTAGTATATTATGGACTGTTTTTCTATTACAGTACTTTAGAATTGATGTATCCAGATGGCCCAGAACAGGAGGAGTCAGCCTTATGGACACTTTCTGAGGGTAGGATCAGGAGAGTTAGATTATCTGTACATGTGCCCAAACAACCAACAGCCAAGGCATTGTTTCCTGAGGGATGTTTTCTCTCCACGGGAGAGTGGATCCAGTGACCTGTTAGGGACAACACTGCCTTCATGAGATGGTCAAGGAAGAGGTCGTTGCTGTTTAGGCAGGCTGCATTCTCTTCTAGCCACAACCTGTTAACCAAGCGTTGGTAGAAGAACACTTCGCTGACAGGTCTGAAATACAGTTTCACTTCAGACACGATGCTGTGGTTTTTACTTAAGATTCAGTAGTCCCTAGCCAGACCTATAGACTTCTGTAAGGATAGTCTCCCTGTACAGGTCTGCCCTATGAGAAACCTTTTTCACTTTTTCCCCACCTTTGAAGAGGAAAAAGAGCAGAAAATTACATCCTTCTCTTTTATAATATTGCCTGAGTTCGTTTCAATCTCCAAACCTAAATGTGTTAAATGTTTTAGACTAATTGAAATATCTGTAGAACTTGTTAAATCCTAGAATCATTTAGGTTGGAAAAGACCTTTATGATCCTACAGTTCAATGTATATACCTGAATGCTTCCCTCCCATCACAGTGTGTATGTGAAACTAAGTATAGGCTAAATCCCAGCATTTTCAGCAAATTGTTAGGCATATTTTCTAATCTCTTAATGGCTGTTAGAAAAAATCACCATGCTGCAAAAGTACCAGCTTATTACATGCATATCAGCTGGTAGTCCACCTTCCATGGTAGTCCACCTTCCAGTTCTTTCCTGCGATGTGGATTAGACATTTGGTATGCAGCAACAGGGATACTCCAAATGGCATGTCAGAATTGATGGCTGCCTGGCAGCCTGCTGTAATCTCTGCTCAGGAAAAATTGCCAACTGTTCTGCTCTGCTGACATGAAAAATACATCCTTTCAGCTTTAAGAGCTATAAACTGAAGCTGTCCTGGTGTTAGGCAGGTTCAGGCTCAAGAGCTGGTGGCAGGACAGAGTGGATAGTGGTGGCAACCATCTTGCCATCTGTTGTTTCTGATGTAAACCCTCTCAGTTTGGTGTCAGCCCTATGTGATGCTAAACTCCATGACCAAACAGCAGAATTATGCTGGCTTCATTCTGTGTGTCTGAGAGGTGATTTCAAAGCTCTTTCTCAGCACAAAGGTCAAGTGGCACACGGCGTATTCAGTAGAGCTGGTCCAGAAATAGACCTTTTGTCCCTGGAAATCTTTAATGTTTCAAAATTAGCCTCTCCTCTGGTCCACAGAGACAGAAACGTACCGAAAGAAAACACTCTCTGAAAATTTTCAAATCAGCAATGTTGAATCCTTTTGATCAGAAATTACAACTTTCATTCTGGCAAAGGAAATGAAAGGGTTGACACTTCAAATCTTCCCAAATACAAGAGTGAAAACCTGTACTTTCAAACAGTTCTGGGAATTTGCTCTGGTTTTAATGCAAAACTGTTGCTTCTATCCAAGCTCCCACCTAAATTTCAGTTGTTACAGATCTTCAAGTTCCTAATGTTTTGTCATATAGCATGTGAAAATTCAGAAACTATTTAGGATCAAGGGTAAGACTGTTGCTAGGAAGAAGTAGAAAGATTGTGATGCTGGTAGTGTCTTTTGGTGGTTTATGCTCTGTGAAGTGGACTGGTGGGGGCAGCGGTATTTCTTTTTGTATGTGCTGTAATAATGATTAGAGTGAGCCAACTCAAGATTCACTGGGGATTAAGTTCTGGGTTAACTATGTGTTTTCACAATATTGTTTCTACCTGTATTTCGCTAGAATCAC
Organism: Phaethon lepturus; assembly: GCF_000687285.1. NCBI lineage: Eukaryota > Metazoa > Chordata > Aves > Phaethontiformes > Phaethontidae > Phaethon > Phaethon lepturus. The sequence continues at coordinate 3,350 of NW_010513087.1, forward strand.
CACTCATTTAGTATAGCTGATAATGTCAGGTCAGGAAAAGTTAGGTAATTCCAGAAGAAAGGGTTAGCATCCTTTTCAGGGTTGAAGTGTGATTGTAGAGGTTCATAGGAGCCTCAGAGCTAAAATACCTGTAACAAACTGAAGATAATCTGATGTTCATGAAAATACCTGCCTTATTTACAAATAAGGACCGAGCTCCTTTCCTGGAATTACATAGAAAGCTGCCAGATCCTGTGGTGTATGTCTGAGTCAGCTGTGGAAGATCCCAGGAAAGGAAAAGGATATAAAGGCAAAAATCTGACCCTTGCATCCTTGTGAGTCTGCGCTGGTTTAAATCATGACATGAGGTTAGTTGCAAGACCTGCCTGGTTAATGCTTTAGGCTCTCCATGTTATTCCCACCATCTTGGTAGGCCACCCCTGTTGCTCCTTTATTGTGCCTTTTGCTCTGTAAACAAAAAGACTCTGAACATTGTTGATATTTTAGCATTCCTTTATTGTGGTAAATAGCCTTACATTTAGTCCAGGCTTTGTGTTAACAATAGTACTACTTACTTTTCATGATCCTATGGTTAAATTCTCAATTCAACAAAACACTGGTACACTCTGAAGAGTTTGGCCAAGTCTCAACATCAAGTGGGCTGGAAGGGCATGAGTCCAAAGCAGTTAATAATCCCATCATGCAACTTTGGGCTCAGAGGATTGAAATCTTCATTGATTGATCATTGTATGACTGATAGACCAAAACATGACTGGACTGAGTTCATGCTTCCCTGTTGAATCCTGGATTATTTTTTGCCTCTTACAGCTACCTTCTTTGAATGCACTTTTTCTGCTGTAGTGTGAAAAGAAGAGTTATTGACTGGTTTCATGGCAAAAGCCACATCTCAATTACACATGGCAGGGACCCAAGTTGATTAGTAGATGTATTATAGCCACAATAGTCTGTTTTGTGGTGATAAAGAAACCATCCTAGAAGGGAGGTATGTGCACTGCATGTTACATATGATGGAACGAGGGAATGTTGTAATTCTTCCTTTTTCCGCTCAGACTGCTGAAACGTTTATCTGAGACATGTAGTGAAAACACATTTTTTTAAGTTTCCTTCTTCTGTGTTACCTTGACAGTCTAGTATCACTGATGACAAATGGAAGCCAAGTGGCATTTGCGGTAATAAGAGATTTCATTAAATGGGTTCTGGTGTTTGAAGACAGTACCTTAAATTACTTTGTCATGTGGGTTTTTTTCCCCTCATCCCTCTGACTTTTTCTCTGCAAGACTTGCCTTGATAAACTGGTGAATTGCTGCTTGGAAGCCCATTGGCTCCTGCTGCTCATTCTTCTGACATAAAATTGAAATAGAGCTTTTGCTCTACTTGTACTAAATGTCAGACAGGTCTGATTTTTCCTCTCTCACCAGCTTTCCCCCACTGCAACTCTGCTGATCTACAACTCGGTTACCTTAATTTACAGCATGAGAGTGAAGCTTTTGAAACCGCAGATTAAAATCTGGACTTGGTTGACTTGTCCATTCTTTCTGAATAGCTGGTTTCAGTTGCATATAGTTTTCTGCAAGGTCATTTCAGTTCAGGCTTCCTGAAAACCAGCAAAAACTCTGAAAGTCTGGCAGTACTTGTGTGGCAGCATTGTTGCTTCAGTTAAAACAGCACAGATCCCAGTGGCCTTTACCAATGACTTCTTTCTCTGTGCTGCTCTTGGGGTACCCATTAAATGTCACTATAAATCAAAAGGTGAATGCACTTTGTTATTGCTACAGAACTTACCAGGCAAAATTTTGATTGAAAGTATGGCTGTTCTTTATTAACAGTAGTTTTACTGATAATGTCCCTAGTAGTGGTTTGTCAGCTAGAGCTGATCAGACTGCAAGGGCTGTGTAAGTGTGTGTATAATCTCATCTGCATCTTATTTTGGTGATGTTGATAACTCTGTCAGAAGCTTTACCAATGATAATTGCAGCTGCATTCCAGTGGCGACATTCTGGCATGCTAATGAGAAGGTCTCCTGGGCCAACAAAACTGAGATGTTTGTGTAGGTACCTGTAGCACAGTTACACCCAGTCTAATAAATTACACATGTCCAGGAGTGTCCCTGGGTACTGAGGCCAGCTGGCATGGAGTGGCCTTTTTCTGTGACAGTAAATACTGCTGGATTACAAAACAGCATGGCTTGTACGGGCTGTCTGTTGGGAACACTCCCAGCAATGCCCTCATCACTGACCAGCTGTAGGCATGGTTGGTGAGTGTCCTAGTGCAGTTTGCTAGCAAAGTGTACATACAAATGTCCTCCCCTCAGGTCAGAAAGATCCTGCCCATGTCCCACTTACCTCACCACATCTGACCTGCACTGTCTGAATATGGAAGACTTGCAGAGGACTACAGATGCTTCCACTGCAGACTTTAAAATAATGCTCCCAAATGTTTGTGAATGTATTGAAATGCAGCTATTTCTTGAGATGAAGAAGCTGCATTCATTCTGATAAATGTGAATTGTTTTCTCAGCCTAATTAAAAAATTTAAAACAAGAGAAATAAAAAGCATGGTGTGATGTAACTGGCATAGATACACACTGAGAACCGAATGGTGTTGCTCAAAATATATCCTGCTTGAACGAAGAACAGAGAATAGGGAATGCTAGGAACCGGGCTCTGGAATATCTTGCTCTCTTCTGCCGTTGGCATTATCCCCCCCTTTGTGTGACAAAACCTGGTGTCTGTATAAGCTAGCACACTCCCAGCGAGTGAGGAATCCACTCCCCCGGCCATCTGCTCTCCTGCATGAATAATTAGGAGGAAGAAACAGGCCGAGCTCAGGAAGGCAGAGAAGCAGAGAGCAGGCTAACGCAGGGAGAAACACATCCCATCAAAACTAGCGGCAGGCTGGGAGGAGGGAGAAGGGGGGAGGTGGGTTTCCAGCTTTAGTCAGGTGCAGCACGCAGTGAATGAGGCTGTTCACAGAACAGCCATCAGTGCTTGGAGTGGGAGAGCTGCGAGGGGAGGAAGCAGGACTCTGGTTCCAAGAAACACTGTCCTCGCAAACACGTTTGGGCAAGCACTGCCAAGTACGCTGGAGTGCTTTAGGGAACCGCTGCAGCTCATGACTTGTGTGATCTTTGAGGTTTTCTGCACCAGCCAAGCGTCAGGACTTGTGAAGGGGACCACTAAAGATGTGGTCCCGTTCAGAGCAAACCTCCTCTAAGTGCCTTGTTTATATCCTCTGAGTGTCTCAGTCTTACATTCAGTTGATCCATTTCCTTTTGCAGTTAACACTCTCATGTCATCCTTTATTTTGTCAAGCAAGAGATTTGCCCTCCATGTGGCCTTGTGGGATATCCAGGAACAAGTACCAAAGACATCCCCCACATGACTCTCTGTCTGACATTGACTGTTCACACACAGGGCAATGTTAGTATCATTTCAGGAAGTCTGAGCTTCCACCTGTAGCACTGGTTTACATTCTGTGGGTTCATGGCTAAATGAAGAATCTTTATCACCCACATCTCTTACTGATTGTAAAGCCATATTTCTTTTGAGGAAACCTTGAACCACAGAAATACAAGTAAGACCACGAATGTTGACCTTGTGCTTCCAGTGAAAAGATTTGCAGACTATCTTATAGGCAACTAAAGAAGGCAATTGATATCCCAACATTTGACTCAGCAAAATTCTTCAAGCTAGTTAATCTAGCAAGTTTATAGTCATTCTTTTCATACCCCATACTCAGTGTTGTGGCTTTTTCCCAGTAAACATTTAAATGAAAATGCAGAAGGTGGCACTGAGTCACTTCCTGGTCATCAGTAAGGGGAGAGCATCAGCACAGCTACCCCCACTTGTCAGTTCCATTGTATGTAGTACACCACATGTGTAGTAGATACCATGCAATACTCTTGTTCTGGTCTCGGAACTGTGGCAAGAGGCAGTAAATTCAGGACTGAAAATGCTAGGCTCTGGACAAGATTGTTGTTATCCTCTCTTTGAGTGGAGATATTTTGATATGATTGGCGACAGCAGAGCGATGAATACCAGGACACTTGGATGTGCAGGATGCAGTTCCCTGCTGCTTTGCCTCCAGGAGGTGTTCCAATATGCACTGCAAAAGAACCTCAACTCCATTTGTGCATACACAAGCATACAAATGGTTGTATTCACATTTCATCCTGTAGTAATGACATTTTCACCACTTCCCTCAGATGTGTAACTTCTTTAAGTATTTAAACACACACACACCCCTCCCCATGAATGCACACACATTTTTGCGACATATAATTTGAAAGCTCTGTTTCATGGGGAAAAGTTTCATAGTTCTTTGTGTATTTTTTTAGTCCTCCTGTGGTGGCTTAACCCTGGCTGGACACCAGGTGCCCACCAAAGCCGCTCTGTCACTCACCTCCTCAGCTGGACACGGGAGAGAAAACATAACGAAAGGCTCGTGGGTTGACATAAGGACAGGGAGATCACTCAGCAATTCCCATCATGAGCAAAACAGACTCGACTTGGGGTAATTAGCTAAATTTATTACCAATCAAATCAGAGTAAGGTGATGAGAACTAAACCCA
>NW_010513088.1:0-2128 GCF_000687285.1 Phaethon lepturus
AGCCCCACGGCCCACCGGAGCCCCTTTTCTCCTCTTTTTTCTCCTCACCCCGTTCTTCTCCCCGGGTGCGACGCGCCCCACCAGCCCCCTTTAGCCTTCCCCACCTACAGACGGCAAAAACACGACGCCTGATGTTTCGGGAGCGTTTTAAACCGGTTTATTGCCTGGTGCCGGCGGCGCCGGGGTGGATTCTTTAAAGTCTCCCCCTTTTTGCTTTCCTGTACTGAGAAGACAAGTAGTGCAGAAGCTGATGAATGGAGCTGTGTACAGTGAAATTTGTGGATTGCTTTTTTTTTTTAACCATAATTGAGTGAAGCACACGGAAGCAAGATTCATTAAAAGGCAGCATATTGATTATTGTTATGACTCTTATACTAGGATACTGTAGCTAAAGCTAGCAAGCCTGGTAAGATAAACTAAGTCCTATTTACTGTATTTAACATTATCTGAACATACCGAGCCTTAATTAATGAGCAGATTTTCATTTCCAACCTCAATGGATTATGCAAATTTATAACAAAGGTGGTTCCCATTTTGTTGATTTTCTGTCTTTTTTTTTTTTTTTTTCTTTTTTGCCTGCTAATAACTTGTGTAACTTTTTTCCCCCATCTGAGGAAGGTTCCTCCCCAGGCACGGTCCGTCTCAGCCGGGTTAGTGTTGGGCTTAGCCAGGGCTGGGTGCAGGCTCAGCGTCCGACCCGAAGCCCCCGCCGCTCGCCATGCCGGGGTGAGCTAGGCTGTCATCGCCTATCTTTGCTGCAATTTTACCTCTCAGAAGGACTTTGGAAGGCTGATAAAGATGATCTACTCTAAAACACCAAGACGGTCAATTGAAGGAGTCTCAGAGTTTCAAAAGAAAGCTCACAGTGAAAATGAGCAAAAAGCATCGGAAATCAAAACGGCAGGATGCGGTCTCGGAGCAGCAGCATCCCTCGGAGCAAGCTTGGAACCTAACGCCGCAGCAGTGTGTTATGAGTGTGTCTTTAGTCCTTTGTGGCTAAATAACTTCCAATTTTTTTTCGTAACGACAAGTTTCCGGTTTCTGGCTGTGCTGCTTGACTGTCAAAATATTCTTTGGCATCCACAAAATTATTTGACTGATTGGTTTGACAATTGCAAGGGTTTTTTTGTTTAGTGATGGGTTTAACCGGTTGCAGAAGTGTCCCAGGTTTGGTTGTGGTTTTTTTTTTTTTAGTTTTTTTTTTTTTTACATTTTTTATTTTTAAAAAACAACAACAACAAAAGTTTCAGTGAATTCCTTTTTTTTTTTTGTTCCCTGAGCTCACACTGGGGTCACTCCAATAAAACACATAGCATGACTTAACTGTGACCTTTGAAGCCAAAACCGAAGTAATGGTGCAATTAAGTGCAAACATGGAAATTCGCCTGACTTGTAGGTAACATGGGCTTTTAAACAACATTTAAGGCTTACTGGGGACATTTTATGCATTAAATTATTGTAATATTTATAATGTCAGCTTCTGTGAATCACCCTCCCACAACGAGTCAACAGCTTGTAACCAGGATTTAAGGAACCAAAAAAAAAAAAAAAAGATGGGGAGGAATAAATTCACCATTTCCACTGTAGCGTTTAGCAGGAAAACAAAATGGTGAAGGCAAGCGTTTCCATTTCCCCTCGGTGACGGTACATCTACCCTCAGGGCCAAGCGTTCTGTTGTGCGAAGGGGATTTCAAACGTGCCGGCCCGGCACGGTGGGACCGCGGCAGCCATCGGAGAGAAGCACGGGCAGAACAACTTCGCTCAGCCTCCCGGGTTAAACCAACTCCGACTCCAAGGATGCTTTTCTCCCTGCCCCGCACTCCCATTTTCCAGCTTGCTGAGAGCCGATCAATTCACCTGAGTAAACGACTTCAGTTTTCCTAACGACCTCAACGGGGTCGACCCGCGCGGCGGGGACGGGGAGAAACCGTGCATCCCGGCCCCCGGACGGATCCCGAGCAGATGGAAAGGTGAGGGGAACAATGAGGACAGAGGGGTTTTTTCTAAAAATAGAAACGTTAACGTTGCTCTCTTCCACCCCAAGCGCTTTCCTCCAACGAGCTTTTTGTGCTTTAGTCATTATTTATTTTAATATCGCTTATTTTGCTTCCTCGTATACGCATGCAGG
>NW_010513088.1:2235-2517 GCF_000687285.1 Phaethon lepturus
CCGCCGCCGTACCCTCTGCTCGCTCCCTGCTCCGGGGCCAACCGTCCCGGGCAGAACTCTGCCCCTCGTTAAATAATGCCCATTAATTAAACTGTCATCCCTGCAGAAAGCACGGGTACCGGCACCCCCCGCCCTCTCGGCACCCTCGGCATGGGTCGGTGAAGCTGAAGCTGTATCTCAGGCGTATAGAGAAGAGAAAGACAACAGTGCCGAATTTCCAACTATATACACGTATTAAAAATCCCCCTCGCTATGATACCAGGCAGAAATTGGACATGGCAG
>NW_010513088.1:2682-2953 GCF_000687285.1 Phaethon lepturus
CTCCGTCCGAGTCGCTCATCTCTGCGTCGGAGAAGTAGCCGTCCGTCTCGGCGTCGAAACGACGCAAGGGAGCTCCGCCGGCACCGTCAGGCTTGGGGGGCTGCGACCTCCGAGTCCCTCGGCTCTCCTTTGGTAATTTGAACCGCACGACGGTTTTGGGGCTACCTATGGAGTCAGGCACTTTGGCCGCGGGGCTCGGCTCCGGCTGAGCGCAGCGCGGCGTCTCCTCCTCCTCCTCCTTCCCCCCCCCCCCCCTTCTGGACGCCACCCC
>NW_010513088.1:3008-4618 GCF_000687285.1 Phaethon lepturus
AGCCCCTCGCCCCGGCCGGGGGGTGAGGCTCGCCGGCTTTCGGGAGAGAGCCCTTCTTGGCCGCCTTTTTCGCCTCGCCCGTCCCTTTGCGGTCGCTGGGAAGCTTCGCCGCCCCTTTCTCCGACTTGCTCGGTCTGGAATCGGGAGCGAAGGGCTTGGTGGCATCATCCGACAAGTCACTGGCATTGTTAGTCCAGGGCTCCGAGCCCTCCGGGTGGCTCCCACCCACGGCAGGGGGGCTGCTCCTGGGCAGCTTTTTCTTAGTGTTCGTTCTCGTTTTGCTTTTCACTTTCTTTGTGGTCTCGCTCTGCTTAAACGGGGACCTGAGGGAATGGTCCATCATGAAGCTCAGCAAGGTCTCCTCGTCCTGGAGGAGCTCCTCGGAGAGGCCGGGGGTGCTGTCCTCGTGGTGGGCGTTGTTGAGGGACCACTCGCTCATCGCCATGTTCTCGGCGGTGATCTGAACCGACTGCGCCAACCAGCTGTTGAAAAAGGTCCCGTCGATGGGGAAGGAGGTTGACAAGCCTGGAAAAAACAGAAGTGGAAGATTGACTCAGGAGCCGGAAACAGCCACACTGCCCTTTGACAAGGCCACCGACTTCACCGAAACTCCCCGTCACTGGAGAAACACTCAAAAGGTCAACCGTAACGCACCTCATCAGGGCACAAAAGAGGGTTTACTCCAGCACTAATGCCAAATTTGGGGCCCACTGCAGTCACAGCACAACAACCGGAGTGGTCTCCCACACCCAACGCTCTGCAAACCTCCCCATCTTTCTTCAGCGAAGATGCCAAGCCCCAACCCACCCCAGCCTGGGTGGAAAACACATTCCCGTGCAAAGGCAGCAGGACCGCCAGCCCAGGTGTGAAGCCTAAAAATTCGGCAGCTGCTAGCAGAGCGGGACTTGTGCCCGGGTGAGGGGTGACAGGTTCCCCCGGGAGCAGCTGCCACCATGCCACCACGTGCTGCCCAAGCTCCGGGCAGCACCCGAGCTGGGGCAGTCAGCGGGGCGATGGGACCGGTGCCAGGTCTGTGTGCGGAGGGAGGCAGGTCTGAGAACTTCTCCAAATACTCGAGAGGCATGAGAGCTGAAGAAGAGGAGTAGAGATGACAGGCTGGAATGGAAAAAGCTGAAAAACTTCCTAATAATTATCTCTGAGAGCAAGGGGAGCATTGTGGCTGGGTCTAATTAGCAACTGGAAAGGTGCGTACCTGCACAAGTACATCCAGTTTTAATGACAGAATCATAGAAACATCTCAAGATCAAGTCCAACCGTTAACCCAACACCACCAACCCCCTACACCATCTCCCAAAGCGCCACATCCACACGTTTTTTGAACACTTCCAGTGATGGCGACTCCACCACCTCCCTGGGCAGCCTGTGCCAATGCTTGACCACCCTCTCAGTAAAGAAATTTTTCCAAATATCCAATCTAAACCTCCCCTGGCACAACTTGAGGCCATTTCCTCTCGTCCTAATCCCCGTTAACAGAAACCCACGGGTTCAACGTCAGAGCTGGTTTAATGGATGGAGGAAAAATTAGGTTTGACTTTTGATTTCAGATGAGAGCTTTCCTTTTAAAACAGTCAGCCTAGCAACAGAAGAGG
>NW_010513088.1:4703-8367 GCF_000687285.1 Phaethon lepturus
TTGCCGGTCTCGATGGCAGCTTTGCATCACCCTGCCCTGCGCGCAGCGATACGGGCAGCGACCCCGCACCGCGGGGGACAAACAGAACGCCCTGCGCAATGCCAGGGCTGCTCACGGGCGGCACTGGGGAGGTCGGTCAGCTCTGACCCCCCTCGGAGCCGGCGCTGTCAAGGTGGTGGTCCCACACCTCCTGGCAGATCACCGCGGTCCTTTTGGGGAAGGCAGCCCTCCTCCGATGACCGCGGCCCCAGCTGATGCTTCAAGCCCGTTACAAAATCCAGGAGGTTACACGACCCCGGTGAACGTTTGGGTCAGCTGCCTGCTTTCCCCCGCTTGTAGAAGTGCAGCTTTTCTCAGAGACACCCAAGCCCTCCATCATTTGATGGAATTTGCCCCAGAAAATCCGAAGTTTCTTTAGCCGAGAACAGCAGAGAGGCAGGATGAGTGCAAAAGCCATTCCAAAGGGGCTCCTGCCCACAACCCATCGGCTTTGGGGTGAAAAGGAAGCAGCAGAGTCAGGGCGAGCAATGGGCAAAGCAGAGCAAAGCAGTGGCCCGGACCCCCAGACCTCCCACAGAAACTCTCTGTACCCCCCAGGTGGGTTTTACAGCACCCCAGACTGTCCAAAAGCCCCACGGGACCGGCGCAACCCCTCTGCACCCGCGGGGCAGCTGAGCATGGGTGAACTCATCACCTCCTGCCCCGCATGCTGGCGGAGGTGACAGCGCCGGAGGAAGCCAAACAAAACCCCAATCCCGTGCAAAAACCGTAGGCAGTTGCCAAGGATCTTGTCAAAAAAAGACCGTTTTGTTCAGTTTTTACCCCCCCCAGCAGCCGACGGGGAAGAGCCGGAGGTGGGTGAAGCATCCGCAGAGCCAGCCCGCGTCTCGTCGCCGCCCGAGCAAATTCAGGAGACCAGCCGTGCCTTCTGCCTGCCTCCTGGACGCTCCCGGAGCGCCGGCACGACCCGCACGACCGCGCGGTCCTGGGCAGTACGCGTCATGAACACGCACGGCCCGTCCGCTGCATTCTCCGTCAGGGCACAGCACCGAGGACACGGGGGATTAGCCCTGCTGCGGCGCGGGTAAGTCTGATTTTATCACCGGGAAGCGAAATCACGCTTCAGCAGCACGTCGCAAGGTTTGTAACACGTCCTCCCGATCCGGGCACAAGCCCTGGGGCTTGGGGGTGGGGGGGTGGAATTTCACAGCCCCTGCCCTGCCAGGGACCGCGTCTCCATGGAATCGTAGAATCATTAAGGTTTATCATTGGGATGATTATCAATAATCATTAGGACCTCAGTAATTCAGGCTGGTGCCCACAAGGGAGAGATGGAAGAGGCTCCCAGGGCTCGGGTGTTAACTCCGCCGTGTACGTGCAGGCGGGATCGGGGCTGGGACTCCACCCTGCTCCCCAAAGCAGGGAGCCTCCAGCAGCACGGGTCAACTCTGCGCCCATAAAATCAGACTTACCCAGTTGTCCCAATACAGTTTCGTTGACTGATTTCCTTTTCTCTTTCTTCTCGGGACTATTTTTTCTACCATCTCTTCCTTTCCTTCTCGGGTCACTTTTCTTACCCTTTGTCTTCTTCCCAGTTTGCTCTGGCATTTTTTAGAAAAAAAGGAAAACTCCGTGTGAGACGAGGCATCAGGGATGCTGCGGTGAGCAAGTTCCCCTGGGGCACACCCCTGCGGTGGAGACCTGGACCAGACCTGCCAACAGCTCTGAGCCAAAGGGAGAACAGCAGGCACTTTTTGGCCAACTGTAGGCTAAGGTCTCTACACGTTAAGAAAATCTGAATCCTGTAGGTTATATAAAAAAGAGGTTTGGGCCTTGGACATGAACTTGGTGTGGCCTCAGGAGCAGACCCACTGAAGGCAGGGGACTCACTGCAAACTCCGCAGCCACCGACGTGCCCTCCCGGACCAGGGCTTTGGGGCGAGGACCTGCGGCAGCAGCAGAAGGGAGCAACCCCCAACCCTGCTCAGACACCTCCGGGAGACGTGGGGAGCTCCAGCCCTGCGGCGTGTCACCCATCACCAACAAGAGCATCTCCCGGAGGGATTCAGCTGCAAAGCCAGCTGGACGGCAATGGTACCGGCAGCGTTTGAAAGCAGACCTTGATTTGATTTGACCCTTCAGTGACAGTAACTGCCCGTACTCACACCGTGCAGGGGGGGAAAAACCCCAAACCTACAGAACTTGAGCAGTGTATTGAACATACGTAAATGGAGTAGGAAAGATGACCAGCATTGCCTATGGAAAGCCAGGGATGTAACTCTTAGCTATGCAGACATCCAGCTAAAAATCAGTATTATTTCCTAAATGGCTTCGAACTTCTGCGGGATTTATTCCTCTTGGGTAAACAGGACAAATACCCTATAAAAGTACAACTTGTACTGCCAAGCGAAATACTCCAACAGTTTCTACTTACTCCGTTAGGTCAGTCTCTCACAGAAGTCCATGCTAAAACTTCTACTAATTTTCAGAGGGGGAAGGATATTATTGCCCTTATACCAAAATGTGGGTGGCTGATGGCAGCGGAGGCGAGACATGCGGTTTTTCAGAGCCTGGCCCATAGGCTGAGCCCGCACAGGCTGTGCAGCTATCGGAGCGACGGTTTTAGGAAACAAACTGGTGTATTGTGTCGGCCAGCAGCGGACCTGCCAGCAGGCTCCGCAGGGGCCGTGGACTGGACGCGTCAGAGGGAATAACCTCTGCTCTCCCTTTGCAGCGGCAGTGGAAATGTACTGGGCGAGCAGGGGAGGGAATTCGCGTTGCACCTGCCCGAGTCTGGATTAACAGAGGATTTACAGCCCTGGGGTTGCCAAGCCAGGAACCCCTCCTGACCAAAGGACCTTCTGAAAGAAAGAAAAGCAAAAGAAAAATTGGTATTTTCTACGTTCCTGCCAAATAACTGGAGAAAGGCAGACGGATTTTTCACTTTGCTTAGGAAATAAAAATCTAACTTTGTTTAGACAGTACAATGGGGCTGAAGAGAAAGCCGAGCCGTGCTTTTGGAAGAGGAACCTGTCAAAATAGTAGCTGTGTTTCAAAGCCAGTCAATGTTTACTTTCCACTCCATGCAAGAAAAATACAGGGGAGAGACGTGGGTTCCTTTTACATGGGCAGTTCTCACTGATTGTATTAAAAATCTCCCGCTTAAATGACCATTTGTCAGTGGGAAAAATAAACCCCTCCAGCTTTGACTTTATGTGGGAGCCGTTCAAAAAAAAACCCCCGTGCCAAAACCGTCTTTGGAATAACCCCAGCAGATACCAGTCGATGGCCACCACAACAGCAGTTAAAACTGGCTTCATCCAGGCAAAGGAATGGAGACTTCTTCCCTTCTCCAAGAAACCCCAGGGACACGGAGCAGCCCGGTCGGGAGTTGTGCGGAGGGGATGCTACGGGAGCCGTCCCCCCGCTTTCAAACCAGTCAGCGCTTCGTAATGATGCAAAATGCAGCGGTTTTGGTCCCACTGGGTGCCAAGGACCTTTATCTCTAAGTATCGTCAACTGGCACGGAGGAGGCTCAGCAACGCGTGGGTGCTGGGAGCACTTGGCAGGGTCTACCTGGGGTCTACTCGGTGCGAGTCCGGGATGGGACGGGGATGGGGCAGTTAGGAGCTGAAGCAGAAAATAAGCACCAAGCCGCGTTCCG
>NW_010513089.1:0-22926 GCF_000687285.1 Phaethon lepturus
GTCCCAGCAAATCTCCCTGTTCAGCCAGGCCTGTCGCTTTCCCTGCCAGCTCTGTTTCATACCAGAAACATTTCTTAGTCTTCAAACATGGTACTAAACAAACGTGGTTGACACATGGTCCTCCTGATGGTGCTTCAGAGTACTGGTAAGTGTTGGGCTTACAAAACTAAATTTAGATATAGCTTGAGTCTTGGCTCATTTTTATGGAAATTTAGGGGGAAAAGAAAATTTGAGATCGAAAACTTGAGATAACTGGTTCCATTGGGCCCTGTGCTAGCTTTCTGCTTACCTTTTTGCAGGACTGGCTTGTTATACCCAAGTGGGTGGGTGGGAGATGGTCAGCCCCAGCGCTGTTGCTTTGAACTTCTGGAACAAATCATTCTCCTGGGAAGCATCGTCTGAGAACCAGAGAAACTCACACAAGTCCTAGTCTCCTTTTTGCTGCAAGGAGTCCAAATTAAGCCTATCAAAGGACTCTTGAAGTTACTAGTATGCTGTTTATTTAAAGAAGTAACTTTCTATTTTTGCTGGTTTGTAAACAACCTCTGAAGATGTTATGACAAGCTTCCCCATGTGTTGGGAGTACACAGGCTGCAGAGCCATTGGCCAGCCAAGGGAAACTGGGAGTACACCGAGCATCTAAATGCCTGTTGCACTCCTTGTGCTGTGGTGTTTCCAGTGGCTTTTTTTCTGTGGAAAAGCTTAATCTAGTTATTTGGCTGTCAAGGGAACTCTGTGGGGCTGGAAATGGGAAATCATTGGCTTGCCAGGGCTAGCAGAGCTCAGAGATGCAGTTCATGCTTTATCCCTCTCTTGGCTATAGGTAGGATAAATAGTTCCGAAGTACTGAGTTTTTCAACATGAAGAATGTAGTATTGCATTTTTTTTAATTTGTCCACAGTGTTTTCTAGATTATTTCTTTATTTTGCACCTTAGAGATAGCCTGCTACCAGCTGTTGTTAATGTGATATGTGGACTGATATGAAATTTGTCTAAGGCTCAGAACTGGGTAACTGCTTACCAGGAGTCCTGTGTCTCACTAGCTGCTCAGCTACAGAGCCCTGTGTGACAGCAGGGCATCCTTGATGCTCTCCGTTCCCTGGCTTATCCATGCGAAAAACTGTGCTATGGAAACCTACTTGTATGCCAGGTCTCTTATGATAATTAATGCCTGTATGTATATGCATGCATTTTCTCTGAAATGTAAAGATGAAAGGATCTGCATGGGTATCAGGTTATTGATAAAAACCTCAGTATTCAAAAAACTCCAGAAAGATGCGTTGCCTTGTGCCCCGATTGTCCACCTTAACGATATTTACAAGCAGAGAGACACAATGCTTCAAAGTGGAGGAAAACATTGGGGGGGGAAAAAAAAAAGGCCATTGCATTGTACTGGCAGATTTAATTCCCAGTTTGGATGTAGGAGATATAAAATTTACATTAGGTTTAAGAGGGTGTAAGACTGCAAGATGGCAATTGCCCTGTTAAGTTGAGTTAGACTCGCATTTAAAAGCCAAGCAGCTAGTGAATTTGTTGGTTTAGGCTTTACCTGTAGAGTCATCTCAGCCTTGCTGAATATCTGTGTCTCTCCTGGAATGCCTGGGAAGTTTTGTTCACAGCTTTACAGTTACTGCTCTGGGGAAGGACGGGTCTTTGTTAGCATCCTCAGGCTTCAGCTTTCGTTCATTCATACGTTAAAGAACCAGTGGTTCAGTAGTAGTAATAATAAAAGAAGGACAGCCTATAACATTGAAAGCTTTTGGTTTCTTTTTAATTGCTATATAATCAGCTCATCTATGCCTCAAGGAAAACTTTATTAAAGCAGAGGGATTCATATGGGGTAAGATAAGCTTATCGCCCCTTTCTTTTTTAAAATAGCCTTGATAAAGTCTATACGCTATACTGTCTAACTTCAGAAATCCTCACAGGGTTACTTAATGCAGTCAGAGAGATGTATATTTGTAAAGAAAGAGAAAAGAATATGATGAGGAGAGGTAAGAGGCCAGATTTTTAAATACAGAACACCAGTAAAGTGGAGAGCAATTAGTGACGGTGAAGGCTATAGGTAATTTTGTGCTAGCAGTGGTGGAACAGGATAGATGCAGGGCGGGCAGACGCGAGCTGAACGGAAATGAGATCAGAGGGATAACATGGTCCTGGGTCTTGATCGCCTTGCCCTGCTGAGTATTTACTGTCTGTATCTGCACGTCCTTTTTTGACATTAATATTTTTATTATTCAACCAAAATGGGCAGTGGGCAAGAAATGCAAACTTGGAATCTTTGCCTCCAATTTTCAGATGCTCTGATACACAGCTGTGAGTTTGTATTAACCTTTGTGTTTACCTGAGGATCACATGGAAGTGAGCCCCTAATCCATACTGCGAGCATTATGAAACCTTTAGGATCTTACCCAGGAAGATCAACATCTCAGTTTGGAGTTCGTAACTGCAATATGCATCTATATATGCTGCATGTCATGATGGCACTGAGTGTGTCTTATGTGGAAGGATTAATGATTTCTTAATCTATAAGGATTTCTCTTCAGGAGATGTTGGCAGCTCCTCACTGATGAGACATGACAGTAAGAACAGGTTACTTCATCTCTCTGTTGTGATTTCTTTCCTTCCTACCTATAGGAAAGGGGATGACTTCTCAGAATATTCCTTTTAATAATAAAACATCATAAATGATAATGAAATGCTTTGGATGTTAAGAGGCGTGGCGGTGCAAACATTGTAATATGCTGGTTTTATTGGTAACCTGCATAGTAATGTCAACTGTACTGCTAGTATCTGGGGTAGATGTTAAAGTCAAAAGAAGTAACTGGAGTGTGTGTAGTGCTTTCACGTTCTAGCCATCTTCAGATGCTGAGGGTATGAAATGACAAATCCCTTAAAGGTCTGAGATTTGAGCAGTGTCACTGGAAGCAAGGGCAGCTGCCAGCTTCTTAAAGGTCTGCAGATAAAGTGTGGCAGGGAGCTGCTAGCTGCTGTTTTTGCAGCTATGAAGCCCTGGTTGGAAAACTGATACTGCTTCCCTCTGTGCTCAGCCTCTCTGCAGTGAGATTCCACTGCAGCGGGTGCACTCTGATTTTAACCCTTAGGGCAAAACCACTACCCCGTGCTCGAGTTAGCTGTGGTTGTACGTAGAAGCTCTACCGAAGGGAGTACAAAATTTCTAAGTAGCTCAAGCCTAAATCAGGGCAGGGGCAAGACCTCTGCTCAGATCTGTCGGTTTCCAGGCTGGATGTTGTAGCCTAAAAAGACATATTTGCTTAATGGAAATGCAACCTAAATTAGTTGATGGACCAGTAAAACATAAAACAAGTTTGTGCTGTGGTGGGGAGGAAGCAAATGGACTTTTTATAGCACAGGGGACGAGTTAGAACAATAAGGAAGGAGCCAATAGTATAAGATTGGGCTAAGATTTTAAGCCGGTTGCATACAGAATGTAAGAGAGATCAAACCCATGCCTTGCATATAAAAACTCTGATTTATTTACATCAGTAAAAAATAAATCTTGAAGTTTAGTGTGGTCTTATAAAACAACTGTATTCCAGAAACATTGTATTCATGAAAAATGGAAGTGTTGCCCAAAAATCCTGTGAGGGGGAAAAAAAAGTATTTTTTTAAAAAAGTGGCCAGCCAAACTATAATTTCCTGCATACTATAGTTACTCCTAATCTCGTGCTTGCAATACAGATTGAAGGTAAACACCTTATTTGCAATAGTCCTGTACATTAACCGTACTGAAGAGAATCCGTTGGCTGTACGTAGTCATGAGTTCATATTACAAACTTGTAGATCACTCCTGGAGAAGCTCTATTTCTTGAATACAACGTTCGGTTTGCTGCAGCATCCTTAGGGCAGCACTAGAATCCTTCAGCAGCTGCAGTGTTTAGGTGGGGTTGTGTTTTGCAATGAGCCTCCTGATGACCACGGTCTTAGTCAAAGCCAGGAGAGATGCTCTAGTAGGGTGCCAGCTCATGTACCACGTCTTCATGGGAGCCTGGTTTTTGGGGGAAGATGCTTTGGCTGACTCCATGTCAAGCTAGCACACGTCTGGGGAGGTTTCCAGCCTGATTGCTGAAGTGTCGCTCCATGTGCTGCTGTAGCTCTTGCACCACAGAATTTGGTACTTGGGGGATATAAATGAATACTTTCTCCTACTACCCACCACGGATGCTGGGAAATTTCAGCATGAAAACCATAAGGAGATAAAATGATTGTAGTAGCTGAGCAGAAGCTGTCCTACCACTCTCTTACATTTTCAGCTTCAAAGCCACATTTAGGCATGCCAAGTGCTGCTTTTCTGCAGCCATGTTTCTGGTTTGTTTCTATTCCGGGTGGTTACTGCCAGCAGAACAGACAAACCCAAAATGCCTGCAAAAATGTATTTGTATTTCTATGCAGTTGGGAGAGAACTACACTTCTGATGAGAGGGAAGACTGGCCTACAGAGTTTGCCCTGCTAATGATCTTTGCAGTATCTCCCAGCTGATTTTCCAACTTCATAGGGGATGGTGCATCTGCCTGAGCGCTTGCAAGGTGGATCTGGGGACACCTCCTAGCTGTTCACTCTGGGTGTGGCTGCTTTGCCACCCCAAGCTCACAAACCCCTGACAATCCAAAGCATCTATTCACCGCAGGTTAATTCTTTATATTCAACCCCCCACCGTAAATGTAACAGTTAAGGTTTCCTTGTGTCTGTGGAGTAAAATGGCACTGAACTTACTGAAGGATGGTTGTGATGAAGGCACTAGGCTAAAACTCAGGAGCTCAGTATCCAAAGGGGTCCCTTGTATAGTGTAAGACAAGCCTCAGTTCCCCTATCATGAAGGTGGGCAGGAAACGCTAAAAACTGTGTGAATGTGAACCCAGACACCACCACCAAGAAAACAGTAGGAAAAATTAAAACTACTCCTATCAACATAGGACTATAAATGGCTCTTTTTCTGGATGCTGTTCTGTACTAAAGTTGCATATGAAAACAAGTAAAATTAAATTAATTAAAATTACATTAATTAAAATTTGCATCTTAATTGTGATAATAAATTAGTTAGGTGAGCAAGATACAGTAAATTCTGAAACTGTATTCCAGTGGGTGCTGTAATAGCCTAGGATTAATCGAGTGTAAATAACTTGTGTTTTTATTAACAAGACTCTGTCTAAACTCTTCAGTGAAATTACAATAAAACCCCTCAAACTGCATAAATCAGAAAGAACGTAAACCTCTTTCAGGAAGAACAAGATTCTCTATGCTAGCGTTCTCTTCCTTTAGGAAAAAAAAGACACATATCCTTAGGTGCCTCAGGACTTACAGTGTTGTTTGATTGGGCTATTACAAAACTACTCTAATCAGGATTAAGCCTTCTACCCTGGAAACCAGAGGTGATGAGATTACGTGATAATCAAAGTTGATTTAGAAGATCAAAGCCTTTTTGAGGGAATAAGATTCCTAATTTTATTCCTCTAAAAGGGCTTATTTTGTTTTAACTTGTATTTGACCTTATTGTCTCTCTGTGCATTGATAAATACCTAGTGTAAAGATGTGGCTTTGCTGAAGCCATTGATGTTTTTGCAATAAAATTCAATTGGTTCAGGATTTTACCTCCCCACTGGAAATGTCACAACAGCCACTTTTTACAAAACTGAAACTGCGATGCTTCCTGAATAAACAACCTGTCAAATAGTGATAATTTCTGAAAGGTTTTGGACTCCTTTAACTAGACAGGGAAACAAAGGACTTGGCTACAGGTCCTGTCTTTATCAAATCAGTTTGCCTCAGACTCGCCCAACTGCGAAGTCTTTCTATGGCTCACTGTAAATCTTTGAGTTAAACCGTAAAGTGCAATCCAAAGGAGAAGCGGCTGGCTGCCACTCTGCTGATGCTTCCTGAGGTCGTTGGGGCTGGTTGGGGTTTTTAGATGCAAGGTCGTCATATTGTTTCCTCGCAAGAAAAAAAATGAAGCCACGTTTTGGAGGCTTGGGTAAGGCTGCTTCCTCCGCCTGGGGCCTCTGGCCTCGCTCGTGCCTCTGCCTTCGCAGGCGCTTCTGCTGTCAGTCCCTCTGCAGCCCCTGGCCCATGACATAGAGCTCGGGGTGGGAAGCGGATCTGTTGGATTCTTTGATTTCAGGGACACAAGGGCTGTTCCAAGAGTCGCCTGCTTTTCTGGGGCTCTCCTCCAAGCTGCAGAAAGAAAGGTGCTGAAGTTAAGAGGCTAATGAATTGTGACTTTTTTAAAACAGCGCTGATTAGACCACGTTAACCCACAAAGCTCAAATGCTGCACGATGCTATGGGGTTCTTTGTCTCCTCCTGTATATATGCTTTTTATATGCACCATGCAGATTTTATTCTTGTGATGCCAAATGCACTGTACGGTCCCCTCCCAAAACTCTCTTGGGAAGCAAACAGTTCGGATGTTTAACAGGGGAGCGGTATTAATCTGGGTTCGCTTGCAAACAGAGACAGATTTGAGCAAAAAGTCTTGTTCCGAACTCTGCTGGAGGAAAGGTATTACCTCTGTTATGCGTCTGCTTAGTGTGGTTAAAGCGATTTCTGAGTATGCCAGCGTGACTGTGGGATGTGTATTCTGGTGGTATAAATCTGCCGCTCTGGAGACAGGAGAACTGAGACACAGAACGTGTAAATGATGTTCCTGAGGTCGCACTGGCAATCTCTAGAGGCACGGGGACTTCATGAATCAAGATTGATTATAGCAGTGGAGCTAGTTATAAATACTTTAGGCCATGGGCTTTCGTGCTGGAATGTGCCCTGCGTTGCTGTAACTAATTAAAGTGGTTTAAGCTCAACATGAGGAAATATTCCAGAGTTATCTGGGAACCATTATTGTATTTTAAGTACATAAACTGCTAAACTGAATTAGCTTTCGACTACAGACAAGCTGTTATGTTCCTACTCTGACTGCAATGATTCAGACTGCTGAATGGAGGGATTTGTGATACCAGTCATGAAACTAATCCAGATTAAAATATCCCCCAATTGCAGAAGGTCTCACTTGGGCTACTTGCTTTGGGCTTGATTCAGTCAACCCAATCCATTCTCAGGCCTTCCTTGAACAATATGTTAAAGGCAATAGTGTTTAATCTTCTATCTCTCCTCTGCCTCTTGGGAGATTAGCAGTCTTGATGAAATATTATTTTGTTTAACTGCATATGCAGAAATCCTATTACAGATTACCAGGATTTCTATGTACATGTTATGCCTTGATAAGATGCCAATAACTGCTGATTGCTGTCAAATGACCAAGCTTAGAAATCAGCATAGTTATCTCAGTCTGTTCATCCACAGGCTGTCAAAATGGGAACCAGTTGTACCGCCTTGAGCACTCAAACCTGAAACTCTTGTCCAGCTACCCTAAGACTAAATACAAAGGCTCTAGCTCCAGCCCGAGTTAGGGCTAATGATGTTTTAAGTCCTGATATTCCTTAGAGCATGGGATGAGCAGGAGACATGCCTAGGAAAGGAGCACTTTTTGCCTTCTACAGGAGCAGTGAGTGTGCAGGAGACACGCAAATCTGCACCCAGCACTGACATTTAATGCCAGCTAGCAAAATGAGATAGAAGTCGCCTCTTTTTTTTAGTGTTTCTGCTAAAATGGGGTGGGTGGGAGAAGGGACTCAGCTGCCTGATGAGGGACATGTTGCTTGTACAAGATCCTATCTTTAGCCATCTGCTTCTCAGAAAATGGATGTTTTAATTGGGCATGGAAAAAGTGGAGGGATATATCCCGGAGTTCGGGAGCATGGCAGAAACTGGCTAACTCACTGGTTTTCAAAACATTTTACCTATAAAAGAGTGATGCTATTGCAGGTTTGACTCTGCCTCCCCTCCCTCCTGCAACTAGTGCTAATAACACCCTCCCCCCAGCCCCAGACAGCAAAAAGGCATTGTTATTCTTGGAGAGGAGAGATAGAGCAAGGGAAGGAATGAAGGAAAGGAGACTGACAGCTGGGTGGGAATAGCTTGTGAATTTGAGGCCAGATGTAAACATGGCCAGAACAAGGATATTTAGGAATACAACATCTGGTTTAGAGAGACATTTTGAATTTTCCCTTTGTCAGCTGAATGAATTGCAAAGCAGAGGAAGCCCTGGATGCTTAATGCACTTGAAGGAGAAAGATGGATCAGGGTGTGGTGGTTTATCTGTTATGGCATCTGCTGCAAGAGCAGGGGTCAGCATCTGTGCATGGCGATGTGGTGCTCACAGCTGTGGCAACCTCTCTGGTCCTCAGCAGGAGGAGATGACCAGCAGTGATGTGAGGGGCACTCAGAGCTTTTGCCACATGCTGGCTCCTAAAATGGTCCTTCCCTGCCCATCGGCACATTTTCTGTGATATTCTTATTAGGTCATTCCATGCAAGATCTGTAAAAGTTTACTCCAGGCAGCTTATTTTAAGTGTAAGAAAACACACAGTAGTGTATTACATCTTAAATCACTGCATGTGGTAACTAATGGGCTAAATTTCCCTTTTGCTTATATTGATATAAATTTGGACTAACTTAGTAAGGCTACTTTTGATGTTCATTTGTATAAATGGTAAGCCGAATTTGGCTCAGGATATATTTCATTCTTCCAAAGTGCTATATATCATAACACTAAGATATGTATTTTTTTTCGTGAAAGGGGTGATTTTATTTACAATGGTTTTTTTATATTACTCTCTATGCTCTGACAGACTACACTAGAAAGATGATACACCCCACTGAAGCATATATTAGCTAAAGATTTCTAATAGACTGATTTTAAAATTGATCCATAAAACTGCCAGGTCTTTTGTCTTGCAAGGTTAGGCATAAAGCCTCTTTTGAAAACATATATTTTTGCTAGGAGGCACTGGAATACACGAAGCTGACTTCACACAGTACATAACAACAACAGAAAACCCAGCTACAATGTACAGGGCTTTTAGGAAATCTTCAAATATCAGAATATAATGCAATATCAAAACTGGGAATGCAAAACAGTTTGCATTTCCCAGTGTTTTTTGCATGTTTTCTTCACCACATTCCACAACTGTCAGTGTGGGAAACTTGGTCCTTATTCTGTCTTTGGGGAGGGAATGCCTGGACGCCTGACTTCAGTATCCATATGTGCCCCTGTACTCGCAACGCACTGAGTGCTTGTGTGCTTACAGGCATAGTTTTATCTCCTATTAGGGTTGGTCTTGCAATCCCTACTCATGGGGATGATTCATGTGATTTCAGCTGTTCTGTGTCAAGAGTGAAAATACTCCTCACATGAGGAAAGGTTACCTGAGAAGGGTTTTAATCTTCTTGCGTAGCTTAATGCTTAATGGACTTAAACATCCTAAGATGCTAAGAAACTAGAATAACAACACTTTGTACTTCCAGGCTGTTAGGCTGATCTTTGAACGTATATTCCCAAATACCCTTTTCTGTTTCCCGGCTGGTTTTGTGACTGTTTTTTTTGTTTTGGTTTTTGTTTGTTTTGTTTTGTTTTTTTTTTGAAGTGGTAGATAAATTTTAAAGCTAAGCCAAAATTCATTTAAAAATGACCACCAATGGTTGCAAACGTGGAATTGGAGTGTGTTGATGCTTCAGCTTCTTTAAACTGACTTTTTCAGAGCAATGGATCTCCAGTAGCCTTGGGAGGTTTTTCCACTTTGAAAACTGGGTTTGGGCTGTGGATCTATCAATCAGGCTTGAAATGAGCACCTGGATCTGAAAGCCTACATGAGAAGCTCAAAATTTCAAGCCACAGTTATGTCCGTATAGATCCTTGCCTACACATTATCTGTCCATCATTCTTGCCAGCTGATTTGAAACATTTTAATACAGATGTCAGCTGAACAGTTTACTGGCTTGGAGGCTGATGTTAGGAACGACACCCTTCCTCTTGGTCTAAGCCTGCCGTCTCATGGTTATTTAAAGACATTTATAACCTGAGGGTTACTTCCAAGCTTGTAAGAATTGAATGTGGCTGTCCTTAGCCCCCACAGAAATAAGGGGAGTTCTGTGCCATGAAACCAACACTGAATTTTCCCTGGAGTGCCTGTCACAGCAGATGTGTTACTGTAAGGCTTGTGCAAGCTACAGAAAGTTAACTCTTCCCTTTATTCAGACTGGTAGTCTACTGAAATCTGGGGCAATAGAATAGAATAGAATAGAATAGAATAGAATAGAATAGAATAGGAATAGAATATTTCAGTTGGAAGGGACCCACAATGATCATCTAGTCCAACTACAGTGTTATCTTTGCCCAGACATCTATTCTGCACGTGAACTGGGCACTTTTCTGGGAAATCTCATGACGACATTAAATTCACACCAGGAGTTTAGAAAACCAATGCAGTGCTATACTTCTGCTTCCTTGACCTAAAGTGGAAAGTTCCTTACCTTGCTTGGTTAAGCGCAGGTTCGCTGCTGGCTGTTAGAGGAGCTGGAAGATGAAACTGGACCCCTGGTCGGCGGTCAGAGAAACTTCTTCTTACGAACGGCTGAGGATTGGCAGCACTCAGGGTTAGCTTTCTGGTCTGGTCTCCGGGCTGCCGGAAAAGCAGGCTGCTCTTTTGGGAAAGCGGTGAAGCTTCAGGCTGGCTGGTTACCTCCACAGTGGGTTTGTTGGATACCAGTGGAGGTCTGGCTTCGAATAAGGAAGAAGTGGCTGGGCAAAATATCGAACGTATATTGCTGCCTCTCTTGGAGGAGGAGAGCTGATGCTCGTCTCCAGCATCCAGCCCAGCTCTCGGCCCCTTGTAGGAGCGGGATGGGGAGGTTGGTGGGGAGGGAGTGGTGGGGAATGGAGGGGGGCTCGCATCTCGGCGGTAGGCTGGGGAGCTCAGCAGCTGGGATGGTGTTGGTGAGTTTTGCTTGTGCCCTGCGGGAGGGCTGAGCGGTTTTCGCTGAGCTGGAGGAGAGGGCAGCTTCTTCTGCGAGGGTGGGCTGGGCACCCTAGGGCTTGCAGGCGGACTGGGTTTCCTCTGCATGGTGGGTGAGCTCGGCTGTGGGCTGCTGAAAGCCTGCAGAGAGTGTCTGTGGTGTGTTGGGGGGCTGACAAGCCGTTTCTCCATTGGTGGAGAAGAAGGAGGAGTTCTCGTTGGGGAGACCCTTCTGGCAAATGCTGAGCCTTTTTCATTTCTCCTGAGCAAATTGGGAGAACCACGCTTCTGGTATTGCACTGAAGTTGCAGGTGAATTGGGCTCTTTGCTCTCTGAGCTGTTGCTGTGTGGTTTGGAAGCCCTAGTGGGATTTTGAAGAGGAATAATTTTATGGGTTTGCTTGTACAAATCTGCAGCCTCCTTTCTCTGGGTTGCTAATATCTCCTCCTGGCTAGGGATGTGCACATTGGTAGGGTTCAGCTCCAGAGAGTACCTCTGCAGTTTCTCGTCCCCTGGTCCAGTATTCCTTAGACCTTTATTAGTCATTGCACTGGGGCCACTGATACTTTTACTTGGCAATAAGTCAATGGACTGAAGGGAGGCTTTCATTTTGGGGGAAACTTGTGCTCTCTTAGTAGTATGAAATTCCATTTTGGTGGGCTTTTTGGCATTTGAAGAGTTTCCTTCTATTCTTGCAGTTTCTTCAGGCTCAGATAAATCAAAAGAAGTGTCCATTAACATTTCAGGTGGTGGTGGTGGCAGGTTCTCAATGTCTTCATCAGTCTCTTCCTTCATGTCCTTCTTGCTTAATTCTGCAGCTGGTGCAGGAGGAAAGGCATTTGGAAAGCTAGAAGAAACTCCATTGGTGTTTGAAAGGTTTGTGTCTTCTACTGGTGAAACACGATGCTTAAGATTTAAAGGTGCCAGGCCTTTCTGAAAGGGAATGGTGGGTGGGATAACTGGAAGTCCGAATTTTCTGATGCACTTTATTGGGCCTAAAGATCTTAAAGGTGCGGCTTTTACAAGATCATCAGTAGGACTGAACGTTTCAATAAGCTTTTTGACAGACTGTCGTGGGGCACAGCTGCTGCCACTGAGCATTTGTGTTCCAGGAGGCTCCTTCTCTTTGCCTCCTGATGTCTCCTGGGTGGGCACAGTAGCTCTTAAAGGCTTCCTGCCTCTTTTTTCATCCAGCTGATTGGCAGGATTTTGATCAACCATGAACAAAGGGACTTTATCCTGGTTAGGCAGGATGCTGAAATTTTTTGAGAGGCACGCCTTCAGTTTGCTAGAGGACTTAGCTATAACTTGCTCATCCTGTAAATAAGGTGCTGCTCTTAATTTCCAAGGCTCCAGGCTCCTATCTGTATCCTTCTTCCCATAAAACATTTCCAGCCTTTTGCTGAGCTCTTTTTGAGTTCTCTGAAGCTCTATGAGGGTTGGGTCCTCTGCCTGGCTTCTGAGAGATTCTTCTGACCTGGACCGTTGTTGTTTCCTAAAGGTTTTCTGGCTGCCTGTTGCTGTACTGGGCCTTGTTGCTAGGACTGTTCGTCCGCTCTCATCCTCTATCCATTCTTTACGCCCAGATTTAGCTGGGACAAACTTGATTTTTTCACTGATGGCATCTTTCATCTTCAGAATAATTTCCTCTGTGTCTGCATTCTCTGTCTTCTTGATGGACTGCCTTTGTGTGTTATCAGTGACCGCAGGCGAAGACAGGGGCCTCCTTGGCAGGGCATCCTTCCCTATATCTGATAAACTTGTGCTGTCGTCATCCTCCCCCAGGGTGCTCCCTTCATCCTCATCATCATCGGAAGGAAAATCTGTTGATTCACTGATTTTGAAATGTTCACCTTCCTGAGTAGAGTCAGACTGGAAGAAGTTATAAGAACGGCTTTTGCTCAAGCTTGCATATTGAGGCATGGTAGAAAGGCCTTCTGGTACTCCACCCTGGCAAGAAGCCACTTCCCTACTCTGCACGGATGAATAAAATATATCTTTAAAATGCCTTTCAAGTGCACAGTCATGGGATGCAGCTGTGCCTGGTGACATTGTCCCATCACGCACATGCTCCACTGTTCTGGCGTGCTTTTGGGACAGATGTCCGTGTGCACAGGAATCACAGCTTGCTTGTCCTCCATGCTGGCTGAGAGCACTGAATTCTTTGAGGGATTCATTGTCCACACCAATACCACTGTCCTCAGAATAGAGAGTCCTGTCATCACCGTGGGGCTGAGAGGATCCCACTGTTGAGGCCTCAAGCAGTCTTACTGTCCGTAGCAGGCGCTCATCAAAGCTTTGTTTTGCTTTCAGTTTTCCTTCCAAGTTGCTTGCAGCAGATTGCAGGTAGCTGCATGTCTCCTGCAGGGCATCGGAGGTGAGGGAGGCCAGTGTTCCGCTCAGTAACTGCATTTTATTGACCGTGTACTGCAGTAGTTGTTGCAGAAGATCAGGGTGTTCCTTCAAATCACCTTTTTCTGCTGGCCATGCCAGATTTGCGCCTATGTCTTTGAGAAGACTTTCCCCATCATTGGCAATTTCTTCCAAGACCTGGTTGATTTCATCAAAGCGAAGCACTAGAAAGCTTACCATCTGCTGTAGGAAGAGTTGAGTCTGGGTAGCCTGGTTGGCCATGTGAAGTATAGCTTCATACTTTGAGAGGTTGGGATTTAAGTAGGCATATGCACTCTGATGAGCCTTAACAAGCAATTCTGGGAAATCTACCTTTTTCTCTGTCTCACATGGGGGCAAAATGGACTTTTCTTTAATTTTGCCAGGTCGACCTTGCTTTGCCAGCTTATGATTTTTTTGCTTCTTTCCTTTCTTTGGGATTTGCTTTGCATTGCTTTCATTCTTGTCATCCCAAATGGAAGCTGACGCTTCTGATTCACAGGAGCTTTGCTTTCTGATCTGTATGGCCTCAGTGATATGTTTTTGAGACTCAATCAGTTCAGACATAACAGCTTCAGCATCTGTGGCTGCCCTCTCAATTTTCTTGTCTTCCCTGGAAATCTGGGGATCTGAATGATCCTTGGAAGATAATTGCAAATTATCATTTTTGTCCTGCTCTGATAGTTTATCCTCCTTTTCTCTCTGGATCTCATATTGGTGGAATTCATCAATATTGTAGCAAGATGAACCTTTAACAAGCAGTGGGATTCCTTTATCTCCTGGATCAATACGCAAAATACTTTTGGGTTTATTCAAACTCTTAAGACCACTTCTTGCAATAGTATTAGCAATGTCACTGTGAGAGGGTGTGCAGCCCATCCTTTCTCCGTCTTTGGCTTTATTTTTGATTAAAAATCCAAATGAACTAGGGAAAATAAAACAAAGAATCAAACTCACTGTTTCATCCCGAACTGCAGACTGGCATTTTTCTCACGAGTTTTCCATCACAATCCCAGTTTTGCTGTCAGTTTTCATGGTTAGTTGCCTCAAAATCTCATGTGCTTACTGCCCAGGATCTGCTCTTGAAGTCCCATTGTAAATTCCCACTCAGGTTTTCTTCTTCAATTCAAAAAAGGAGTGTGAAAGCTCTGCTGGATTTAGAGCTAATGGATTAAGAGGACTTGCGTGCCTCACTTCTGCCTTGACAGATGTCCACTACAAATAAGAATTTAAGCTCATTAGGGTAAGCGGGCACCAGCCAGTCAGCATCCATGTTGTATTTATAAAGGCAGACTTTTTTCCTGCACTATATTGGGAAGCAAAAGGACTTGGTACCTGTCCCTCCTTTTTTCACTTGTTGCAAAAACATAACATACAATTGAATGCAGACATCCAGTGGAAGAGACTGTATTTTGAAACCTTTTGAAAAGAAACTACTAGAACAGTCATGTGAATGCCACTAGATACTGCTTAACTAAGAGAAAGTTGACCTTGACCCAGTATGTACCCACTGGAGACTACAAGACACAAAATCAAATGCGTTAGAGATGCCTGTTAGACTTTTGCCTCTAGGGTCTTAAAAATTTTCCCCTACTTGCAAGTGAGAAGCTGTTTACCTTTTCCTTCTAAGACTTCCAAATGAGATTTCCCCCCTCTCCCCCCCTCAGGTGATCATTCTTGGAAAGTATTTTTTTGTCTTCTAGATAACTTCCCAACCTGAAAAGCTGAACTGCACAATAACGTAGTATTTGTAGAATAAGTTTTGCATATGTTGTTAAGAAGGTGTCTGCATCTAATGGATCTAAACTGTAGAATTTCAGATTAAAGAAAAAATTAAAAGTTGTCATTGAAAATGCTGTCAATTAAAATTTCCACAGTGTTCAGTGACATCATCAGACTTAATTTGAGAAAAAAAAGTTAAATCACAGGCTGAATGGTGAACTTCAAACTTTCAAAATTATGAGTTAGCCACACAAAAAAATCATATAGTTTTCTATAAGGTAATAAATCTTTTAGAAGAAAATTCATTTCTTCCTTCCTCTGAGTGTCTTGGAGAAAAAATTGAATGTGTTCTTTGCAGTCACAAAAGTGACTTGCTTACCTTTATTGCTTTTTCATCAGCCAGGGCTTAGTTCTCTTAACTGCAAGACTTTATGGGTTAAAACAAACAAACAAAAAAAATCTAAGAAATTAAAAATGTAGACCCATTTCTGAGGAAAAAACCCAAAACTGCTCTTTGAGTCACTTCTAAGGTTGGGACAGAATAATCCCACTCTGAAAGAGAAGTTCAAGATGCCAAAGTGGGAATTGGAATACTGTGATTAAGCAGAAGATACTTACATTTTCCCAGTATTTATTTATGAAGGGAGGTATGTGGATGAGGGTGATAATAGCCATCACCGCCAGTTTCCCTCTTCATTACTCGGACTAGCCTAAATGGTTTCATCTTTTAATTTCCGGATGCAGCTTTTCTACCAAAGGTGGCCATTTCTCAGTGTTGCAAAGGTTGCAGACAACAACGGCCAACTCTAACGCTGGCTAGGAGCCTGCAGCTTCTCTTTAGCGATGTGATTTCTAACTGCATGCTCGCAGGTGTCTTGTCTGATTCCCAGAAACCTCCGCATGCTGCCAAAAGCATTCTCAGACTTCAAAGCGCTGCTTATGTGATTCATTCCTTAGTGCTGGACTGCAATAGCAGCATATCTACATGGAAAGGTGTTATTCTCTGTAGTCTTGTTGTTCAAATAATTTTTTTCTGTTCGACAGGGGCAGCAGAACTACCTTTTTTTTACAGAGGACAAGGCAGAACAGTGATTTCCAGGAACATTTTTAAACTCTATGTGCTTTCTCTAAAGTAATTTTTCTGGAACACATAAATTGTTCTTAATATACATAATAGCGTAGTCATTTCCCTCACTGCTTTTCTGGAACGCATCAGGTAATTACTTCTTGGCTCTGCTTCTTGCAAGTCACGTAGCTCATGCTCTTGCTGCTTCTGTGTCTTGCCACGATGTGGTTTCTACAACAATGGTCCCAGCTCTTCTTGCATTCCCTTTCAGGCACATATCTAGTGTGTTCAGAGTGGAGAAACAGGGCATATTTAGAGCCTGAATGGAGCTTCATCCTAGTGATCCTGCAGGTCAGGGTGTTATAGGTCTCCACGATTAATCAAGGAAAAACACAGCAGACCAAGCAACTAGCCTTAGTGTACCTCTTCTGTTTACAGTGGGAGTTGAGAAACATCTTTATGGAGCTCCTTAATATTTGTGCTATGAGATCTCTTGTGACTTTTCTTTGAAAAGCAGTTCCATTGTTTGCAGCGGGAATTTTGACAATTATCTCCATGTGAGTTGTTGTATTTGGGAAGTTCTTTTTCTTCACTTTTTCCTTTGATTTTACTATCATGTCACATTTGTTTGTTTATTTCTGGTTATTTTCAGGCTATGCATTAACATCCGCAGGAAATACATGCATGGTTAAAAAAAAGCAAAATCCTTGTTTATGTTTATTTATTGTTTTAAATATTAATATTAAGCTGATATTAAATTTATTATTTATTTATTATTAGATAGAGATCCAGGGGCATAAAAGTCATGTTTCAACAAGGTGTGTGTTTTATACTAACTTTAACTGCATGTATATGCAATATGACTACTTAATGTTGCGTCAAACTTTTAGATTCTGTGAGAAAGCAGGAACTTTGATGCACCTGTCTACAACCACTTATGAAACTCCATTTTCCTCATCAATATTTTTATTACTAAGTAGTCATATATAGGCTTTACAAGTCTGAGGCACTTCAGAAAAATCCAAATGCTTTACCTCATGGAAAATGCTAAGGGAAATGCTTTGTCTCATGGTCACGCAACAAAAGAGAAGACAAAATGAGTAAGTTAGGTAAAAAACAGTGGTAGAAGAGAATATCTATGAGAATGACAAGGAAATATTTTTGAGTGTGAGGGGATTAGATGCATTAGTAATCTGTAATATATGATTGTTGTATGTTGATGTCATTTCTGGTGCAGTTGCTATAGTAACGTATTTTGGTTTGCAATGCTACTGTTTGCAGAACACAAGCTGAAAAGGGAACACTTAGTCATGTTCAGGTAGATGCCCAAGTGTTGCTATGTGTGAACTTTCTGACTTTAGCAATTTTACAAGTGTGCCAGATGAACATGAAACTGTGTTTGAGGAACAGAGCCTAGGAAAGCACCAAAAATAAGATAATTGAGGATAAAAGGAGCCTTTCCTTTGCACTTGGATTTTGTTTAGACTGCCTTTTCTCTTCCTTTTGTATGCTTTCTTCCTACTGTTAAAATTGGCAGTATTCTCATTTCGAGAGCACTCCTGAAGGGAAGAACGTAAATATTCAAACCCCGTCAGACATCATTGGTGCAGTAGATGATAAAAAACAAAGATTAGCCTGAAAGTGGCACTATAAGTGCCCTAGAAAAGACAAGAATAAGCCCTGAACCTGGACAGAGATGTGTGGTACTCAGACTCCAGAGGTGTTATCAATGCTGTAACCATGAGATGGATTTTAGGACCTTATGAAGGAAGAGTCAGTTGATTAAAAACTGGAAGAAGTTTCAGTGTAAAACCAGTAACATAAGCTTAAAAATTATGGAAAGAAGGAAAAAATGATAACGAGGGACTGCTTTTAAGAGGTTGTGGGATTTAAAAGGGGAATGCGCATAACTGTTCTTATCGGGTCTTAAAAATTTAAGGTTTGTATTTGTGGATGACTTCTGAGGAAACTGAATTTCTGCTTACTGAGGGATTACAGAGAGCTTGAATGATAACAACAACTTCGAAGAGCCATTTTACTCTGAAAGAAACCTGCTTTTTCTTCTTTTATATCAGCAAATTGAATATAACTGGGGAGCTGTTCATATTGTTGGCCTAGATATCACTAAGCAAATAAGAAATTGCTGCTTTTTATTTCAGCTTCTCCTGCGAGCTGACACTGTTCTGGAAGATGGAGTAGATTCTCTCCTTTCTGTAATCACTAACAGAAATACTTAAAAAGCTTCATCCTGTTTCCCCTGTGGAAACCTGTTGACGATGGTAAGGAATAGGAATATCATGGTTTGAAGGAAATCTAGTTGCAAAGAATTAAATGAAAACAGTGAGTCTATACAGAGCCTTTATTAGCTGTGATGGTGCAAGTGAAAGACAAAATTCATATTGACGCCGGGTCAAGGATAAACTTTTCAGAACTGGCTGTCTGAAGCTCAGCTCAATGCCTTCTCTTTCTTTTATTTCTAACTTCTAAGTAAATTCCTTCAGACTGATTGCATGAGACTACAAATGTGAACTCAATCCTTTCAGAAACCTGTTTTGCAAAAGCAGAATCTTTTCCTTTTTTTTAAACAGCAGCAGGACAAGAAAAAACAGTTTTTCAAAACAGGTAGGAAACTGGTTTCCTTCTCCAGCAAAAATACTTTATAAAGGAATTAACAGAGGAAGAAATAGAAGTAGAAATTTAAAGGGAGTCAGTTTTGGGGGTTGCCTGCACATGGCTGTTGGTATACTCAGATGACCCAAAGGAGTTGAGAAAAATTGCATGAGCTTAACACCACTTGAGGTCATTGGTAGTTTTATGAGCTATATTTACATTTGTCTAGTATTTTTGGAATGTGTATTTTGGTCACTTTGTTTTAGTTTCTCTTTGCTAAGAAATCCATGGATATTTAAAAGCTTGCTGGCTGTCGTAACTAGTACATTCACGGCTGGTTTCAATGGTTAAGACAGTGACTGCCAAAAGGTAAGAGTTAACACCAAGAATTGTGTGAAACAGCATAGAGCTTTAAGTATAGATTTCTAGAGTTATGCAAATCTAGAAAATTAAAAGGGGATAGTCCTATTAGCCTAGGCAGTGGTTACATCAGTTCTCAAAAGTGGAAGCAGGTTTGTGGTTGTGGAGCAACTTCCAGGAAAGCGAGTTTCTATCAGGTGAGGGACTGGCAATTCAACAGGCAGGCAGCGGCTCCTGCCATTTCTAGTGGAAGGTGGTAGTGTTGATTTGGGATCTAGAAGTGAGGTCCAGGTGATTTATAGTCCTGAAAAATATCCCAGGATACGATAGAAAAGAGACCAGCTGCTTAGCCTCATGCCTCTTCCCATTCCCAGTGGGTTCCCTCACCTAAAGCGTCTCAGGGTTTCCTTGAAAACTGAGATAAATACAGCATTCCTTCTGGCTTCCTCTCGCAGAGTGTCTCAAACCACAGTGTGTGCACAAATAGCTGTGTGAAACCACACCGAGCCCGCAGGTAGCCTGGAGCATGGCAGTTGCTGCCCGGCAGCACGGTGCGCCAGGGCAGCCATCCTGGTGTGAGCTCTGACACACGCATGTGTGAAGCGGGCATTTACTCTGGAGAAAAGAGGACCTTTCACTGCCTGGGCGCTAATGAGAGAGGAGCCAAGTGGCTCCTGAGGAAGTGCTAGGCTCGAGGCAGTGGATCCAGAAGCGGTGGGTGCGATGTGAGGAGCTGGGAGTTGGCACATAGAGCAGAAACTGGGAAGGGCGTTGGCTGACGCTTGGAGGGAGGAAGGGTGGCGTGTCCCTTGGGAAATAATGGGCAGGGCTGGAAAGACTGACAGTGACCGGTAGCCTTTTGCGTAGGAGAGAAATGCCTTGACTGCGGGTAGATACACAGCTTCCTTGTTTCACACCCAGCTCTGAGGGTAGCTCCTGGAGTATCCGTCACCCTCTGAACATACTTGCTGTTCTGAAGCCACGTGAAAAGTGGTACGTAAGCACACTCGCTTTCAGAACCTTTCTGCTGCCCTCATCCTTGTTCCAGAGTGGCTCTACTGGAAGCTGCAATGTCTTCGAAAGCCATTTAAATGATCCCTTTCCTCTGACACATAAATTTATGAAGATGAAGGAACTGGTTAGTAATGCCGTATTTCTGCCCAAAGGAGAAACAAGAAGTGAAATAGTATTTTAGTTAAAAGAGGCTTGTTGCTCACAAGCATCATTTCCCCATCTTCCTCCCAAGGTGGTCAGAGCTGCTGCAGCCCATTGTTTTGAGTTCTCCAGGTGCTCAGCAACTTTGCTGCCCATGGCATTACCGAATGAGTCAGACAGGATAGGCTGAAGAGACTTTTATTTAGACTCACATCCTGGTACGTAAGAATGGCTGAAAAAAACTTACTGTGAAAAGGTACAGAAGGAGGTTTAAAGTGTTTGGTTTGTTGGTTGGTTTTTTTGTTTTGGTTTGGTTTTTTTTATTTTCATTGCAGGACCCAGGGATGAACGTCAGGACAGGCAGGGTTTTGGTCAGGCAATGGTGTCTAGTCTTCTTTGTGGCTGTAGCGCTAAGTCACAGGATTCACTCTGAGCTAAAGTCACAGAATCACAGAATCATTAAGGTTGGAAAAGACCTTTAAGATTATCAAGTCCAACCATCAACACTACACCACCATGCCCATGTTGCCTTTACTGCTCCAACCAGCAGGATGTTCTAGAAACTGAGATGCTTTGTTAGGTGCTTGCTTTTATTTTCTAACATAAAAGTATTTACACCCAGTTTTACCCTCGTATTCAATGTTACCTTTTAATTCACACACCGTTTTCCATGGTTTATTGCAGATGGCAACCATACCCTCTCTCAGCTTTCATTCTGCTTCATTAAACAAGCCATGCTTTGGTAATCTCCTAAAATAGGCTGTTCCTTTCCTTGACTGTGCTAGCAGATCATCTCTGGACATGCTAGATTAGCTGCCTCTCGCTGAAGAAGGGTGGTCAGAACTGCGTGCAGTTTCCCAAGGGGATGGCAGAACCTGCTGGCATGAATACTTTCCTGCCACAACTCTCCAGTTATGCACCCAAAGATACGTGTTTGCTTTTTATGCCATTGCATCATATTGGTAATGATGTTCATTGTGTAACTATCGAGTACGATGGCATCTTTCTCTTCCTCAGTCACTTCCATATGATGATCCTGTACATCAATCTTATTATTTCATTCCTTTTTAACACCAATTCTTTGCAATTTTTTTGGTCTCATCAGTTTGCTGTTTTTTCTGCCAAAATCATTAAAGGAAAACATGAAACAAAAATTACTTCCAAGAATAATAGCCCAGGATGTCATCAATAGCCTCCCTCATCCCAGCAACTTTCCATTCAACTCTACTCAACTCTGTTTCCCATTGTGCTTGCACTTACCTCCATTGAAGCTCTCCTAAATTCTAATCTTCTCCAGAATTGCTAATAAATTCCATTTCAGGCACTTCACTACTGACCATTATTCAATATCAGACATAAAATATCTCCTTTGCCCAGAACATCAAGCATCTTTAAAAAAGCAGACAACAACTGCCAATACTAAGCTCACATTCGATCTTGCTTACAACCATGTCTTTGCTTATACTTCAAAATCTTTTTCTCAAGTACCCTTTGAGGTGAAAATAGCTAGCCTGCATTTTCGGGATTACAATTTTTCTTTGCCTTTTCTGAAGTATGGAACATTTCTGAGAAACGGAAGAATTACCTTAACTTTTCCCTAGCCATCTGCTATCATGTTTACTGTCACAACTGCAACTCCATGTTCCACTTTCAGTTTTCAAGACTCTGGGATCTGAGAACACTTGAGACTTTTGACTTTTCCAGTACTTCACTTGAGGTAATTTCCACTTGTCAGCCCTTTAATACTATCACTAGAAAAACAAAAAAAACGTGGTTATAAACTTCAGTTATATTTACTTAATATTGACCCACGTTGAGCATAAAAATATACCAGGACTTTTCTGAGTTTTTAACCAGGTCAAATTCCCCTCAAGCAGCCTGGTCTATAGCCATATGAAAATGGGTTTACCATTGCATAGGTTTCTTAGATATTACCAGTTTTTCGATTTAGATCCTTATTTTGAAGAGCTACGAATGTCATCTATCTGGAATTCTGTAAGGCCTTTGACACAGCCCCTCCCAACATCCTTCTCTTTAAATTGGACAGATATGGATTTGATGGGTGGACTGTTAGGTGGATGAGGAATTGGTTGGATGATCGCATCCAGAGGGTAGTGGTCAATGGCTCAATGTCCAGATGGAGATCTGTGATGAGTGGTGTCCCTCAGGGGTCCGTATTGGGACGAGTACTGTTTCATATTTTCATCAATGCCATAGACAGTGGGATCAAGTGCACCCTCATCAAGTTTGCCAAAGACACCAAGCTGAGTGGTGCAGTCGACACGCCTGAGGGACAGGATGCCATCCAGAGGGACCTGGACAAGCTCGAGGAATGGCCTGTGTGAACCTCATGACGTTCAACAAGGCCAAGTGTGGGGTCCTGCACCTGGGTTGGGGCAACCCCTCATATCATTACAGGCTGGGGAATGAAGGGATTGAGTGCAGCCCTGCCGAGAAGGGCTTGGGGATACTGGTGGATGAAAAGCTGGACATGAGCCGGCAATGTGCACTTACAGCCCAGGCGGCCAACTGTATCCTGCGCTGCATCCAAAGCAGCATGGCCAGCAGGTTGAGGGAGGTGATTCTGCCCCTCTACTCCTTTGTGGTGAGACCCCACAGAGCATCCAGCTCTGGATCCCTCAGCACAAGGAAAGACATGGACCTCTTGGAGCGGTTCCAGAAGAGAGCCACCAAAATGATCAGAGGGATGGAACACCTCTCCTATGAAGACAGGCTGGGGGGGGTGGGGGTGGTCAGC
>NW_010513089.1:23044-23975 GCF_000687285.1 Phaethon lepturus
AAGGGGTAATGGTTTTAAACTAAAAGAGGGTAGATTTAGGCTAGATATAGGGAAGAAATTTTTCATGTTGAGGGTGGTGAAACACTGGCACAGGCTGCCCAGAGAGGGGGTAGATGCCCCATCCCAGGACACATTCAAGGTCAGGTTAGACGAGGCTCTGAGCAACCTGATCTAGTTGAAGACGTCCCTGCTTATTGCAGGGGGGTTGAACTAAGTGACCTTTAGTGGTCCCTTCCAACCCAAATGATTCTATGATTAGGTTTACAGCACTGGATAAGCACCCCTTGAAAATCCTTCTTGGAAGTTGCTGCTTTCACTCCTCCAATAACTGGTAAGTCCAAATTTCTGAGATCTTTGCTTATATCTGCTGGTGATTATGTGTGACCTTAAGCAAGTCCCTTTACACATTTGTTGGTGCATAAACATTTTATCGTGTTAAGCATTTATGAATACTTGGCACCCTAAATCCTCAGTTAAGAGGCACTGTGCCACCGTCCCTCTTTGCTCTCCGTCTTCTCCCAGCCATACCTCCTATACCTATTTTTCTTCAGGTGTGTGAGCAGCATGGAGTATCCAGATTATCTCCCTGCTTGTCCACAGGGCAAAGCTGCCAGAGCTGCAGTTCGTTTGCCTTTAATTTTCCCTTGACTTTATTTCTGAGTGCTGGTCAGGGACGTCACTGTGGTATGGTACCGGTGTTGGGTGACCATGGGCAGGTGCAGCAGATTAAGCTGGTGGATCTGTCCTCTGCCTTGCCCTGGCCGGGCTCCAGGCTTATCTTCTCAGGACAAAGGAGAGCCGTAACCTGCTCCAGCGCCGGTTTACCGTCGCCCTGGGCGAAGCAGCATCTCTGGCCTGTGTTTAAGGGGTTATGCTTAGAAATGCCTCCCGTGATCACACTCTGTGGTTTTTCTCTTAGGAAACGCACAGC
>NW_010513090.1:0-6714 GCF_000687285.1 Phaethon lepturus
GACTGAGGACTCTCCAGCGGCAGGGGAGGCAGCGCCGGGGGTGGGCCCCCTGCCCGGTCCCACTGCAGGTCCCTGCCCGCAACTGCCGCGAGGGTTCCCTGGGAAATCTTCTCCCAGTCTTTCCCTTGGGGAAGAAAGTTTTCCTTGCCTTTGGAAAAGCCTCGGAGGAGAGATGGGGAATAAATACAGGACGGAGCCATCCTGCCACCTCTAGAGCAGTGGGGAGAGCGAGGCTGGGGCTTGCTCCCTTACTGCCAGATGTTTAGAGCAGGAGAGCTGATTTTGGCTTAGGAGATGATGGAAGTCGGAGGAATGATTTCCCCAGGAGCTGCCTCTTGATCTTTAATTTATTAAAGCCTTGCTCCTGCTACGGGCTGAGCAGTCTCCCTTCGTGCCAAGCCCCTGTGAAGGCTCAGCCCGCCGGCCCGAGAGGATGGAGAGTTGGACGGCGGGTTCGCCCATGTGCCCACCTCTGGAGGCTGCAGAACATCTCGGTACATGAAAAACGGGGAGCGACGTGGGGAGAGGGAGGTTGTGAAGGGCTTTACAAGCAATAAAACATTAATGGCAAAGTGCTGGCATGGAAGCAAAGATATTATTCCTCCAACGGGGGCCCGACGGCAGTTGTTTTGTGTGTTTGAGTGAAGAACAATGTGGTTTTACTAGAACACTTCAAAAAGGAAGCAGGGGCACTGCCGAACGCCCAGACAACACAGACAGCGGCTTTTTAGATGCAATCGCCTAATTTTAGAGCTCTTTTGTTCTCCACTCCTAAAGATGTGCTGTTCCTTTTATTTTTGAATGGGAAGCATAGAAGGAAATCGGGGGGGGAAAAAAACCTAAAGAAAAAAAAGCCAAAACAGCTTCCTTGCAAGAAGCGTTTTAGACGGGAGCAAACCCTCCGCGTCCTTCGCTGTAAGTGGTGGGTCGGTGGGACCACAGCCGGCTCACCGTCCCCGAGGATGCTGCCTGCTGGACCTGAGCTGGCTTATTTATTTAGTGCCGGACATGAGCTGGCTTATTTATTTATCTCGAGCAGCAGGTATCTGTTGGGTTGGGATGGTGCTGCTGGGCTGCCACCCGGGGCAGAGGAGCTGACGTGAGCCTGAGCCCCGCGGAAGCAACCAGCCGCACACGGTGTTTGCAGGGCTCAGCGCTGCCTTTCTCGCCGTGCTGGACCCCTGCGCTGACTTGTGATTTTTGGTTTTCTTGTGCAGAAGGACGCTGAGTTGCCTTATCTTTAAGCTGTGATGGAGCATCAAATGGAGCATCGGGTCCGGGCGCGCTGGAGGAAGCGCTTGCGCTCTGCACATGGTGTGTTCTTGCCTGTCACATAAGCACTGTTTTTTTGGGGTTTTTTTTGTTTTTTTTTTTCTAAAATAGAGGTGTTTTGTCCATTCAGGATGCAAAACCCTTGTGGGATTTGCAGAGGGATGGAGATCTGAATGTACGGTGTGCTGGGGCTGGAGCCGTGGGTGCCTGGGGAGCGGGCCAGGACAGGAGGACCAGCGGGGCCGAGGAAGACGAGGGATGATGGTGCTGCCTGCCTTAGGGATGCTCCACACCAACCTCTGCAAAGGGACCTGGGTGGCGTTGGCCCTTGGGGTGGGTCAATGGGCCAGGGCAGAAATTGCCCCTGGCTCCCTGGCCCAATTTCCCGTTGGATTTGCCGTTGGATCTTGCCTACAATAAAATCCCCCAAAGCTGGAAAAGGCAGATTGCCATGCAGTGATGGGTTTCTTATCAGGCAGGGTCAGCCCATAGGCAAAAACGTGTTCCTCTCCAGGTTGGTGTTGCCCGTAAATGACGATATTTCTGCTTATTTGCAGAAACCGGAACAGAAAGACCTTTGCTCCCACCATCTCCCAGTTTTGCCAACACGCTAATCCATGGTGACCCCGCAAAGGCTTTGATACTACAGACTGATGCCAAACTTCTGTTGCCCCTTTTTTATGCAGCCGGGGTGCTGTGGGGAGGTGGTGGCAGCCCCGGGGGAGCAGCACCAGCCACAGCACTGATTATTCGGGAGAGGAGAGCACAGTGGGCATCAGATGTGAGTGCATTTGTTTCGGGGGATGGAGGCTGGTACCGTTATCCTGGAGGAGCTGGGCGGCCAGCAGCGTCTCGGGCGAGAGGCTGCTGCTGCGCTGGAGCTGGTCCCCAGCGTGATGCTGTCACGCCATTTGGAAATCTTCCCGGAGCTCAGAGGCTGGCGTAGACTGAATTTCATCTTCTAGTGTCAGGGCTGGGGGAAGGGACCTGAAACTGTGTGGCAGAAGGAGATGTGGGGATGGGGTACTGGTGGCTCGTTTTGGCTGAGCGAGCTGGGATGTCTATGCACATCACTTGGCTGGGAAGAGGTCCTGGGGTGACCCTACTGGTACCCAGAGAGGGGTCCGGGGTGTAGCTGGTGCTCCCAATCTGCTGGAGATGCATCCCCCTGTCTCCATCTCTCCCGTCCCTCCTTGTAGGGAGGAGAGGACCCAAATGAGCCAGCTCCTCCTCTTCCTCTGCGTGGGCTCTGCAAAGCAGGGTTTGCTCCATCAGCCATGTTTCGGGAGCAGTGGGGTCTCGGGGACAGCAGTGCAGATGCAACTTTGGGCTCGGCAGCCAAGGGGCAGGGCTTTCGGCACAGGGCCAGCCAGTACCTGAGCCTGTAGCTGGTGACCAGTAGCTCTGGAGGCCTCAGGTTTTTGGCCGACATCTTGCTTCTCCCTCAGCTCCATCCCTGGAGCATCTCCCTTTCCCTGTTCCCAGCTGATGAGCCCCAACACCTCGTTTCTTAATAACCTTCATTGTGCCACCCCAAGGTCGTGTTTGCTGGCGGCGGCTCTGGGAGCTGCTCCCCTCCGCTCTCCCCTCCCTGGGCAGGGACCAGCCTTGCAGCTATGCAGGGCTTTACAAGAGCCACCGATTATCACAGCCACAGCCGCCGCGAGGGCTGAGCTGAACAAGTCCAGGCACCGGCACGCGGTTAGGAAGGGACGGTGGGAATGAGCCAGGGAGGTCACGGCAGCCAGACACGACTAGGGGTTAACATGGCTTAGTTTCCAAGCCGGCACTTGAAAATGAGAGGGCAAAGGGACAAGGGACCGTGTGTTTCCTTTTAGCGTAAGAGTGTGAGGATTCGGGGCATCTTGCTTGTGCAAACCTGCAGATGGGGTGTCCTGGCTGGAGAGGGGAGCGAGAGCAGCTTCCTGCTCTGGGTGGGGGGCAGAGGGGGAATTTAGGCACAGCAGAGTGTGGGGCAGTGATTTATGGCGCCGGTAGGAATACTGCTATTGTGCTCTTCCTTTGGGGCTGAGTTTTTGGGCACTGGCAGAGATTGGGTCTGCCAATGGACCTTTGGTCTCACCCTTAAACCTTTCTTTGGGTCCAGCCCTAAATATGCAAGGAGGGAAGAGCAATGGGTCTGATGCCACCCATGCAGGACTGCTCCCCAGAGCACTATTTTGGGGTGAGAAGGGACAGAGGAGGTCTCTCACCCCTCCTCGGGGCAATGTGTCGGGCTGGAGGGAGGTTGCTCAAGACCAGTGGGAGAAGTCAGGGTTGCAAACCCTTCCAGGGCTTCACCTGAGCCGGGTGCTGGCGACGAGGGTTTGGCTGGGAAGCGGGACCAGATCCCTGGTTCTGGGTCTACCTCCATGCCACAACCGCCTCCTCTGCTGCTTTGGGCTCTCTGGTGCGGAGGACGGGCTCGCGTACCGTGGCAGTGTGAGCACAGAAATTCTCCCTGCAGCTATGCACAAATCACCCAGCCTCTGGCCAGGCTTCTGCTATGCAATTCAAAGCTTTTGCCAGTGAGGGGCTTAATTAACTCCGGCTTTCTAGGGTTATACCCACACGGGTATGTTTTGCAGCTGGGTCTTTCTGTTAGGTTGGCTGGAATTTGGCCCTGGCTGCAAGAAATTCCTTGTGGGACTTGCTTGGGTCATGGCAGCATTTCACTTGGCTGGTGCTTCTGGGCTGGTGGGACAACTACAAACCGTGTGACTGAAGCATTTCCATGGGGGGAATGTGAATTCAATGGGGGTGAAGTATTTTAGGGTCTTGAAAACCATAAACCAAGACGATGGCGATCCCACCACTCCCTGAACAATCTGGACCAGCGCTGTAGCGAAGGAAAGTCTCAGTTTGAGCCCTGTCTGTCCTGCCCATCTTCTGTCCAGCCTCTACTGAATCACCTTCACCTTTAGTCCTTCCTGTCTTGAGATTTTCAATGCCTCAGCCCTGCAGTTTTCATGCTGTTTGAAGGTGTCTAGTGGAAGGGAGTGGATTTTGGGTGGGCTGTATTAGGGCCACGAAGCTGCTCCTGGAAATACTCGGCTCTTCCTTGCTTTCATGGCCCCCAATAGCTTTAACAGGCTCAGTTAAACACAAACACTCTTTTCCCCTTCAGCTGCTGTTTTGTGGCAGCTGGGGACTTTTGGGGGTTTGAAACAGATACCCTTGGGAAGAGCTGTAACCTGCTGACCTCAAGGGGATGCAGCTAACGTGCATGGAGCACCCTGCTACCGGCAGCTGCGGGAAGGCGTTAACCGGGGTCAGCAGCCTTGTGTTTTTCTTTTTCCCCCCAGCTGATAAGGAAAAGGAAGTTGGTATTTGTGTCCCTGCAACAGCCTCGTTAAATAGGAAAATAACGAACGGAAAAATAACACGTTTTCAAAGGTATCCCTCTTTCCTGAAGCTACAAATTAATCGCTTGGGCTGCCTCTTCTGCCACGCAAGAGCAAGCATTGCTCATCTATTTTGTAGGAATGTGGTTTTTCCCTGGTGAACTGGCTCACCACGCGCCCCAGCAACACCCTGGCACCACTTGGTGACTGGTGCTATCTGCTCTAAAAAATTGATGGTGGGATGGGTGCAACTGGGGAGCAAACAGTCTGTGCTGGCCATTGCCCTTTGTTCTGTGCCCCGCAGCTTCCTCCTCATCTCTCCCCATTCTTCAAACCCCAGCTGAGCTAAATGCACTTAGATCTCCCTTTTTTGTTGGTGTGGGATTGGTTTTTTTTTTTTGGGTACAAGATGTAAAGTTTAATGAGATTTGTGGGGTCCCCAGCCCAACGTCGCTCACCCCTCCCTCTGTCCCCTGAGCCCCAGGCAGCTCCTCTGGCTGATCCTTCCTATGGGGCTTCATCAGCGAGGCCAAACTCTGCCATTGCTTGCAAGACTGCAGATGCACATGAGTGATGGTGCTTGCTTGGGTCACTCTGGATTTACCCCACAGCAACTGAAAACTGACAGTAAACCATGGCCCTGGCAGCTGGAGTAACCCCCTTTGACCTTGCAGGTGTCTTTGGACTTATGGCCACCAACCACCAGAGGAGGAGCCCCCCTGGATACCTGCATGTAAACCTCGGTGTTTGGCTCATCCCATCGATGAATCCATTCTCATTTTGCACCTCTATCTCAGGACGAGGTGAGCTGTGCCCTGCCAGCACCCGTTTCCTCTGGGCCAGGCATGGCCTTGGTGGCCAACGTTGGGGCAGAAGTCTGCCTTGGATGAGCTTGGTCCCACCTGGATGACTGCAGGGAGGTCCCTGGACTCACTGATATGAGATTGCTGAGATTAACGCAAATGTCCTCCTGAAGGTAGAGCTGAAGCTGTGCTCGGAAGGGTACTTGGGTGAGGATCATTGGCGTTGGGTGCCCAAATTTCTCTAAAGCAAACCCTGGGAGCCTGTGTGGTTCGTGCAAAACATAGTCCTGTCCCTCTGTGCTCTGGCGAGCGGTGGCTTGTTGATGCCTCCCCCAGACTGCACAAGCTGATGAGGTTTTGTATCTAAAATTTGCAACCGTGCGGAAATGAGAAATGAGAATTGCTGATGCCGGCACCGTGGGGGTTGTTAGCATCCTCCCAGGAGGAGGCACTTCTTTTCAGCTGGCCACCTCGACAATCTCATTATTATCTGCACGCGACAGATAAATGAGCGTTTCCACGTAGTCAAAGCAAGTATTGATTACGGCCCGGGAACCGGCTGATCAATGCGGTGCTGTTTTTCCCTGGTTGGACGCGTAGGGCTGCCCGGCTGAAGGCCGTCCCACGCGCTCGGGGGCTTTCCCCATCGTTCACGGTCATACGCATTCAGACAATAAGGGTCTATTATATTGTCTTAATGTGGGGCCAATCTGGGAATTAATCGGGATATTTGGAAGCACCTTAGCTGCTCGCGCTGATACAAGGACCTGAGTTTCCTCTCCTAATCCTCCCCCAGGCAAGTAGGATCTCCCACAGGTCCCCGCGCTGGATAATGTGCGTAAGCTGGTTACAGTGAATTTGCATGAATAAGCAGGCAATTTTGCTCAGGCTGAATGCAACTTCATTAAGGCCCGGCGATAATTTGAGCTTGCTTATTTGCCTGTCCTTTGAACCCTGGGAAGGAAGATTTCGAGCAACAATTGACTTTGTGTTTGGGGTTGTGGGGACCTCTCCAGCTCCCAGGCAAAATTTGCCCCTCCAAAAACGTCTTTTCCTCTTTGCTTCTCTCCACAGTCACTCTGTTCAGGTGAATAATTATTGTGGAAAGTTTTATTTGTGTAAAAAGGTTAACCTTGCTCACAGGCGAGGGAACAAACTGCTGGCTGGCTGCGGAGTGGCATGCAATGAATTAATGGCAGCTCCCGGCCCGGGAGCTCAGCGCCGTGGGCCGGCCCAACCAAACCCTGCCCGGGAATCAAACTGAGCTGGGACGGATCCCTGCCGGCGGGGCGGCC
>NW_010513090.1:6735-22591 GCF_000687285.1 Phaethon lepturus
CCTCCGGGGGGGGCCGCCGCGGGGGGCCAGCCAGTGGCGTGGGGATGGGGCTGCTGGAGGTGGAAATGGGCCAGGGAGTAGTGGGAGGCAGGGGATGAGCATCCGTGCTTGGGTGGGTGCTGAAGGGGAGCGGGGGGACGGGGGGTGCCTGGAAAAGCTTTCCCACCCGGTCCCATGCGCTGGTGGAAAGGAGCTGTGCAACCGCAAAAAATGAGAGGCTTTTTTGGAAGTGAGAGGAGAGGGAGGGAGGGGACGCAGGGGTCCCCGCCGAGGGGAGGGAGGGCGCAGCGGGCAGGGTGAGCTTGGGGACGTGGGGGACAAATTCAGCTCCCCGCAGAACCGCAAGCAGAGGGTGGATGGCTCTTGCCTGGCTGATGCTGTATGCACCGCGTTGCTCTCCCGGCTGTTTTGGTGCAGCCAGGCGTTGCATTTCCCCCGGCAGCAGGGCTGCACGTCCCCGGGATTAATTAGCTGTCAACGGACGGGTGGGCTTTGCTCGACCGCTGCGTCGCCCAGCCGCGCCGGGGCTGCTGGCTTGGGACGGTGCCTTTACGTTGCTCAAACGTGTGCTCAAACGCGAGCATCCACGTTGGGTCGGCAAAGCACAGATCGGGGTCGGGGGAGACGTCGGTGATTTACCTGGGCAGAAGCGGCGTTGCATAAACA
This sequence comes from Phaethon lepturus, assembly GCF_000687285.1. Classification (NCBI taxonomy): domain Eukaryota; kingdom Metazoa; phylum Chordata; class Aves; order Phaethontiformes; family Phaethontidae; genus Phaethon; species Phaethon lepturus. Next base: position 7,402 of record NW_010513090.1, read on the forward strand.
GAGCAGTAGCAAGGCTACTTGCTTTGGCAACGTTAGCAAGGGCTCATTCCTGCAGAAGAAAATGCGTCACACCGTGCCCAAACGGGCCTGGTGCGTAACGCGAGGATGGCTTTCGGCCTTGCACCCAGCCTTCCAAACCTCCAGCCAAGGAGGTCCACACGACCTCTGGGTAGTGTCCTGGCACGAGCAGGGACAGAAGCACCTATTTAATTTTCAGGTGCAGCTCAGTCACTGAAGGCAAAGGCTCTTTTCCTCCCAGGCTCTTGGGTACGTGTTCTTGCATATACCATATGTATCAGCAGCTCTTTTTGGGCAAATTATTGTGTTTTGCATTAAGAGCAGGCGTTGAGCCTTGTTTTTAAGAGGTTCAGGATGACTCTTAGACCCAAGCACATCCTGTTTTGACCAGGCACTGGCAAAATGTCCATGAAGCTGCTCCCAGGAGGAGATTGCCCGTGCTTTCCCTGCCTCTGAGACAGCTCTGGCCAAATAGGTGTCAAGAACCATGGGGCCTGTAGAAAAATCTCAAGCTAAGTGACAAAACCCAGGTTTCTGGCTCAAATGACCATGTGCAGAGCTGCTGCACAGCTTGAGGGGGGCAGAATAGGTGTCCTCCTTCCCCTTAGCCCAGCTCAGCAGTGCCTGAGCCCACGTACATCATCCTACATGTTTACACCAAAATCTGTGGCTGGTGCCCGACGTAGCGCTGAAAGCAGCAGGCTTCCTCCAGTCTGTCCCTGGCGTAAGCACGGTCAGGATTTTGGCCCAAATCAGGGAAAAGCTAGAGGAATTTTTAAGGGGGCAGCCTGGATCTCCTGAGGGTCTGTCCTTGCAGTGGAAGCTGCTTAACCAGCTGTTTCGCACATCTGCAAGGCTTGCCTGAGCTGAGAAGACTCAGAATCATTTAGAATCACAGAATGATTTAGGTTGGAAAAGACCTTTAAGATCATCGAGTCCAACCGTAAAGAAAGGCTGGAGCTTGTCCTCATTTACCCCAGTGTGACGCTGTGTGGGCACCGGTGGCTTCCGAGCCATCTCAGTGGCTCCAGCAGCGGGGCGGTGGCAGGAGATGGCATGTCCAACGCTGGTAGGAGCATTAAGCGTGGGAGAATCGGGTTTGGGTTGGCCAGGTGTCTTTGTTTTGGGGGTGCCCAGTGAGGACAGGGAGCTGGGGGGAGGCGGAGGGCGATGGGCAGGGCTGTGCCGGGAGCCCGGCTCCCATCTGGCTGCCTTATCAAGCCCCGCACAGCCCCGCGTGTCACATTGGGATGTAAATCGCATTAATTGAATTCACTTTGGCTGCGCTTTTGGGAGCAGACAACGACCGAGTCAAAATCTCATTTACATACTGATAAGACACAGTTGAAAAATGATGCCTTCTAATGAATAAAATGTGTGTAACTGGTCCAGCTTGATATTAGCATTAAAGTGTTAATCACTTTGGCATACAAGTTTATAGTGCTGAGTAAATTTGCCTTCAAAGGGTCCTGAAACAGAAATCTATGTTTCTGGACTGCCATAGCAACATAGAGACATCTTCATTGTATTTCTTGGTCAGAAAGCAGGTGCCAGCTTCTAATTAAAGCCTAATTTGCAATTTGTGTCCTATTCACTGTTTTCATGGGAACTTTGATGGCTGATATAGCGGTAAGCAATAACCAGCAGCAAGACTTGAAAGCAGTAATGGAAATTCATCCCCCCCTGGGGCTGCCGGGCTGAGCCGGCACAGGAGAGGGAAGGGGCCAGGGACTTGTTGTGACGGGTGTCCCTCATCCGGGAGGCTGCTCGCAGTGAGGGAAGATGAAAATCAGTGCGAGAGAGCTGATGCCAGCCGCTCAGGGGCCGGTAGTTGTCCTGCTCCAGCCTCCTCAGGGCAGCTCTGGCCCTCCCTCTTTGAAGACAGATGGAAAAGGCTTCTTCCAAACTCCCAATTAAAGGATGCAGATTAACAACGCCCATGGAGGTCTCTTGTTGCACATGTTCTCCAGCCTGCCTGCTGACCTGCAGTGTCTCACGCTTTCCAGCCTTCCCCCTGCCACCTATCCATCTCCTCTTCCTGCTCCTAATTACAGGCTTACGAGCTCTTGACAGCACTAACATCAAGGGTAATTAGCAGCAGCAGGTCAGCTGGTCCATGGACCCGTGGAGGAGTAGTGTCATGCTGGAGCTGGCTGCCCTGGGAGCGGCGTATTTCGAGGCACGTGGAGATGGAGGGCCAGCACCCATCTGTAAGAGGGGTGTGTGTCGCTGGGGATAAAGCGATGCTGCTCTCCCAGGGCTGTGTTTGCTTCTGCTGGCTGGGGGTTTGGAAAGGGACCTGAGGGGGCTGGGGCTCGGGTCCCAGTGAAATTCAGTGCTGCTTCAGATTTTTTTCAATATTGCAGCCTCGGGTGCTGGCTGGGGAGCTGCGCCTTCCAAAAAGCTCAGCCCAGAGGGTGGGGAGTGCTGCTGCACCAGCGACCAGCAGAGCTGGAGCGGGTCTGCTGAGCTGCAGGCTCTTCTGAATGACAGAATCTTTGGGCTGGAAGGGACCTTCAAAGGCCATCGAGTCCAACCCCCCCTGCCATGAGCAGGGACATCTTCAACTCGATCAGGTTGCTCAGAGCCCCGTCCAACCTGACCTGGAATGTGTCCAGGGATGGGGCATCTACCACCTCTCTGGGCAGCCTGGGCCAGGGTTTCACCACCCTCGTCATGAAAAATGTCTTCCTTAGATCTAGTCTGAATCTGCCCTCTTTTAGTTGAAAACCATCACCCCTTGTCCTATCGCTACAGGCCCTGCTAAAAAGTCCGTCCCCACCTTCCTTCTAAGCTATTCCCCAGCTGCAGACGCTGCACGCTTGCAAACCCTGGCTGTGCCAGGCTTTTCGTGGCCCAGCCCACGGGACCCCAGCCCCACTCCTTGCACCACTGAAAGTGGGGTGAAATCCCTTGGTGCGCTTCGCACCACCCATCAGCTTGTTTTTGGGTTTGTTACTGGTAATCATTTGTGTGGCAGCAGATTCAAGGGTCAGTGGTCACACCAGGGCTTGCTGAAGGACCACGGGGGTCTCTGCCTCAACAAGAGTGCGGTTGGCACAGTTGGACCTGGCAAGAGGGAGACCCAGGATGGGGTTTTTGTTCTGGATATGCCAACAGACTGTTCTCAGTAAGAATTTTTGCATGTGCAACAGGAATGTGCCGGCCACCTTAGGTTGGTGCCATGGGATGACTGGGAACAAGCTAACAGGGAAGAAGTCACACTATGCTGTGTCTTTCAAGAGTGAACTACACACACACACACAATCATGGATCACACCAATGCTGGTGGGGAGACACGTGTGGGGGTCTGCAATACAACCTGCTGTGCAAAATGGGATTTTGCTGGTTCCTGGCGTGTAGCTGAGCCCTGAAAACCCCCGGAGAGGGAGATGCCACCCTGGGCCCATGCTCCAAAGCTGCACCACCCTCTAGCAAAGAAGTTTTTCCATGCCTCTCTGCAGGCTGCTCCTTCCCACCTCAGCTCAGATTTTCAGCTGCGATAAATCAGCACAGCTCCACCAAAGCCAATTTTACACCAGCTGAGGCTCTAACTCCCAGTACTCAACCTTCTGGCCCTCTCCTTCCGCTGAATTCATTCCCTCCGTAGACACTGTAGGGTACGTGCTTGTTAAAGTCCTATAATCCATCGTGAAGTGTTGCTTTTACAGCAAAAAAAAAAAAAAAAGGTGGCTTAACCCAGACTTCACTGTGTGCTGCTCCAGGAGGTGATGTTTCAAGTGCATCACACACACGGCCGAATGGGATAGCAAATGTTGCATCCATCTGCCCTCAGCCCCGTCACTCCCCTGCAGCACCTTGCAGGAGACCTGGTCGTAGACGAGACCTGTCCCCTTGGCTCATCTCCTGCAACCAGGAGTGGCACCACCAGCCTCGACCGCCCCTGAGAGCTGGTGCTGGGGTGGTGGGATGGTGCCAGCAGGAGCCTGGGTGATGCTCCGTGCTCATGTCAAGCTTTCTGGTTTAGGCTGAGTGCCCCGGCAGCAGTTAGAAATTACAAATTAGAAATACAGGTGAAGACGGGAAGCGAAGGGATTTGCACAGAGCTACCTCATGCTGCCCCGTGGGTGAACCCCTAACTAATGGTACAGAAAAAAAGGGGGACGTATGCGTAGCAGTTTATGTGACCTGGGATTTCAGGTGATAGTTTTCTACTCGGTGTTATTTCCTCCACCACATGGAGCTATGCTGATGTCTTTGCTGGGAGCCCTTTCTAACCAGTGAGCCCTTTTCATGCTGTGTAAAAATCATCCTGGGCTGATGCACGTGCACAGACAGACATATACACATATATGCACATCACACATCCTGAAGCCAGGCTGAAAACCCCAACAAATAGGGGCGGCACACTCAGATGTTTGACCAAATCAACAGAATAAATCTGGAATGTCTGAGAAAAATGGGGGGGGAAAAAAAAAGAAAAAGAAACCCACCTAAAACTTTGCTCACGTAACAGGAAAAGAATAGCTTGGGACTCTGTCCACCTATTTCTATCAGTGAGTGGAAAATACTCTGCTCCAGGAATCCGCCTCTTTCCTGCCTGCTGGGGGATGTAGATGCAAGTGCTCCCCGCCGGGAATATCCTGTTTACCCAAGCCCCCGCGACCCGCCCTGCTTCCCACCGGCAAGCTGCACGTTCCAACAAGCATCGCTACCATTCGAGTGACATCTCCTAGGGAGCTGAAATAGTTGTCTTAATAAAGAATTGATTAATAGAAGGCTTTTGGGCATGGTACTGGCAGGATAAGAGGTTTAAGAAATCGCTGCAGCCCCTAGAGCAGGAGCACCCGCTCTTGGCAAGCGGGGTGGTGGCATCCGGCGGCTGTGATGGCTTCTCTGAACCCAGCACCTCCTCTCCATTCCCCTCTGGGTGATGCCTCAGGAACTGTTGCATCTTTTCCTGCCAGGTAATTCCCCAGAGCTCGGTTCAAACCCTCACGGGAACATGTTTGCTTCAGTACCTGCTGGAATTACCTTAAAACACCTGGCTTTAAGCCTTCTTGCCTTTGTGTGGCATTATGCACCTAAGTCATTTAGGTCATTAAAAAAGCTTTTCCCAAAGGGCTTAGCGCTGATTCCCATCGCTGGGGGCAGTCCGGAGAGCGCGCGAGCGAGGGACGGCAGCTCGCAATCGAGACGGAGGAGTTACTCGGCTCCTGGGGTTTCTGCCAGCTGGAATTACGGCTTGTTCTAGCCCAAACATCCCTAACCACATGATAAGTATTATCAGTGTTATTAAAATATTTTACTGGAGCCAGAAACGTTCGAAAAACCTGTTACAGCACTAAGCTAAGCATTTTAATGCGGAGTTAGGAACAGGCACTCTCTGTTTTTAGCACAAACTGGGTGATTTTTTTAATTCCTTAAAGCAATTTGCCATGGATGGGGGATACAGGCCGGTGCACAGTGGACCGAGAAGGCCAATGCCAGAGCGTCCGTGGTGGCAGCAGTGGGGTCCTGTGTGGGTCCTTCCCCAGCTCCATGCGGTTTGCATTTTGGATTGGGGCACTTTGCAGGTCTGAACGCAGCTGGGAAGGAAAAGGGAGCTGCTGTTTTTTGGGTGTGGAGGGGTACGGCCCTGTGTGGAGGGACAATATGGCGTCATGGGATGAAGGCGCAGCATCCAAGACGCGGCCTGTCCCGTGGGGCCAAGAGCTGGTACAGCCGTGAATCGTGGCTTCGGCTCATCTTCCCGAAAGCTCAGAGTCGGGAAGATAGTGCTAAAACACCCATTATGCACAGACTGGAAGATCGTGTTTTCATGGAGCAGTTACTTCCCCCAGCGTTTTGGTGCCTAAACCAGTATCTGACATCTTGGGATATGTGTCTAGAACACATTACGGGCTCATGACGTCAATTGACAATTAGATCTGACTCGGGTGGACTCAGCCTTTCCTCTTTTTCCGCTGCCAAAACAGAGGCTGTTGACAACGATGGTCACAGAGACATCAGTGTTTAACCCACCTAATGAAACGCTTGAGCTGGAAGAAGACCTCTGGAGGGAAATCTTGGGGGTTTTGCTGGTCGGTGCTTCGTGCCGGGGTTCAGCGTGATTTGCCGGCGCAGAGCGGCCGGCGCGGCGCAGCCCCGACCGCTCTCCATAGGCGTGCGCTCGTTTGTCGAGGTCTTTTGTATCTCTCAGCGTAGCAGCTGTCTCCTTGCATGCGGTAAGACGCCTTCCACAAAGGGGCTGGTCTGCAGGCGCGACAAAAGTAACAGTATTGCTCAAGAGCAAATATTTGCAAAATAGAGCAAAACCGACTCCACAGTGGAGCCGTGACTCACTCGGTTCCTCTTTAGGCTCGTGAGGAATAATTGCTGTCTGATGCTGAGTGTGCGGTTCAAAGGCAGATGTCTTGTTTTTGGCTGAAGGGAGAGTATTTGGGAGTGAATGTATGTATACCCTATTAGTTCATATGGAAAAATTTTATTGACTATTTTCCCTACTATATGACTATAGAAATAAAACAGACTATCTCCTTTCTATCTGCAAAAGAAATGGTGGGTCATTTCCCACTGCCTGGGAAAGGTTGTCTTAGTCCCTTAAACACCACTTGTCACAGGTGTGTCTTTTAAATACAGGTGACTGGTGATCTCCGATAGCTTTATCTGTGTCAGATCAAGGGTGATGTTTCACCCAGCATCTGCAAAACCAGCGCCAGGACCAGCTGCAGGCGCTGTAGCCGTGACCCAGCTGTATGCTTTTGTTCATGGGGAAGAAATCCAAACTACGTCCTGTGCTACAATCCATGCCTCTGTAAAAAGTTGCACAACATGCCCCATTTAATTTCACCAAAACACAACCTGCGACTTTATGAGCTGTTGAATGCAATAGCTTGCTTTCTTCTCTGATAGACCCTGACTGTCTGCTATTTGGACAACTTCTGGATGCTCTTAGCACGTGTCTCACAATTTTTGCAAGTTTTTGTGCTCTTTCTAGATAAGGATTCAGATGTGTTAACTAAAGATGTGTTGCACCTTTCAGCTGAGCAAGCTTGTGTAAAGAAATTACTATATCTAGGCAGGAAATCAGCTGCTGGCTTGCAAGAAGTTAGCTGGTCTTTGTGAAAAACGATTTCAGCCATGAAGTGAAAAACATAGAATTATAGAATCTTTGAGCTGGAACATGTGTTTTCATGAACGAAAACGTCGGCCAGAGACGGTTCGTGTTTGCTGCATTCACTGTGTCATGCCAGGGTGTCCACTGTACGGCCAAACAAGAGCCCCCTCAAGGGGTCAGTGCCAGCTTGGTCAAACCCCTGCCACTCCTGGTGATGCTCCCAGCAAACGTAGCAGGATCCTGAATCAAACCATCTAGTGCATTTAAAACTGCATTAGTGCCAGATGCTCCTCCAGCTGCCTCTTCAGTAGCTAAATTCAGTCCATAAATCTCTGCTTAACTCCTCTCCAACCTCTGCTCTACAGTTCCCCATGCAGAAGATAGAGGAAGCTCAACCAGGAGAGAAGAAAACATCTGCAGCCTCTCCGAGGTGGGTGCAGCCTGGGGCGGGTGGCTCTAGTCCCAGTGAGGAAAGTCATGTAGAGCTAAGTAAAAGTTATGTCTATTACAAGCTTGGCTGCTTTTTAATTAAAGGGGAGTCCATGTCCTCAGCTACTTGCTGGCGAGTTTTGGGTGGCGGTTGACTAGAAATGCAGATTTCCAGCTTTTGTGCTTGAGAGAAAGCGAGAAGATGTGAAACTTTAAACGTGATGGAGCAAATGCGCCTTCCTGTGGGTTTCATCTTCTGCTTGCAAAGGGACCTTTGAATGAGTGGGATGGAGAAGGCCAAATACTTCCTGGCTGGAAGAGATCTGTGGGTGGATGGGGAGGGCTCAGCCCATGGCTCGCTGGCCCCATTAGCCATGCTGACGTGGGTGGCACATAGCTTGTCCTGTCTATGCTGATCCCCGCATCTCATCTCAGTCTGGGGTGCAGAAAATTGAGGGAATGTGTCCTTTGCAGGTGGATCTCCATTTCCTTCTGGAGTAAGGCAAAGAGGGAGACAGGATCCACGTGAAGTCCTCATGGTGAAGGCAGACCTCTGAGCACATCTGTGTGGCAAAATCTCCTGACTTATGTGCTGACGGGGGGATGTGTGCTGGAAGAGCAAAATAGACCTAGCATGCAAATATTCACTCTTCCCTGAGCAGGTTAATAGACACTGTCAGCCTTTGTCTTATTTTATTTAATCCTTCAGTCTGCCTCGGCTCAGGTTTGCTAATTTGGGATGTCTTTTTAAATTTATAGCTGTTTCCTCTCCGTCTGTCCAGCTGGAAACACCGTTTCAAAAGCCAGAGGATGGGGTTGCCCCCGTCTTGGGCCATGGTCTCCTGCTTGAAAGGTCCTGCATCTCTCCTTGACTGCCCTAAGGTGCAATCCGGTGTTGTGGCAGAAAGATCTCCTGAAATGTCTGCAACACGCTGGTGAGCTGTGGCTGCGTCCTGGATGGAGAAGGACAGGTCTTGGTGCTGGGGTGGAGCCCGTGGACTGCACCCATGGACCTCCTGCAGGTTTGCTCTTCTGGAGGCTCTGGCTCACCTCTCTCTGTTCTTCAGTCCTCTGCAGCTTCCTACACCAGCTCCATTCAAGGTGGTATGTGGTTTTTTTTGTCCCTCCCTTCATTAGTCCCACCCATTTTAAGAGATGTAGGGTCAGATATCTCATGTGCAATGATGTGCTTCTTCCACCAGTGCAAAACGGTGGTCAGGGCTGATACCCTGCATTGGCAGAGAGCAAAGAAGTGATGGGGAACACCTCTGTCATATCCAAACTTTGCTGTCCCAAATCAAAGCCCTTTTTTAATGAGAACCCCCAAATTTGCAAGCCCAGATTTAAACTTGCTTTGTTTAAGGTTAGGCAGTAGAACCTACTAAACAGGCCTGGAGAGCACAAAGCATGGTCATACAGCTAGAGAAACACCGTGGATGCACAGATTTTAGCAGAAATAAGTAAAGGTGGAAGGCTGAGTCTGAATATCCAGACTTTGTCGAACACCTCCGGTGTTTGTTGTAGGATGTGCTGATTTCTCCCCTAGGTCTGTGGGGAGAACAAATTTGCTTGGTTTTGGTTTCAGTCTGCAGTACTTCTGTTTGGTCTGTTTGCAGAGGGATGGCTAAGGATGCAACATGGGGAAAAGGAAGTCATCAGCCCTCTGTAAAAACCAAGTAAGGGTGGTTTGACTTTTGGTCTTACTTTTGTCTAGCAAAGAGGCCACATGGTAGAGTGAGCTCTTGTGCCAAGCTGTCCCTAAAACCCAGGTGGGTTTAGATCAGGAGGTTATACTTAGATCAATCCCTGCTTTAGTTTGAACTCCAGGTGTTAGGACTTGGGTTCAGACTCAGCTTATTCTGAAATTTGGGCAAGTATTTCTGGTTTTGGCTTATTTCCAGTTCTAATGTTGTTTTAGTTGGAGAAGAACTAAGGGTTTGACCCAATGCCCCCTGAAGTCTGATGGAGCTTTGAATTTGCTTGATACCAAGCTGGCCAGTGGACAGCCAGTCTTCCAGCAGATCCAAGCTCAATTCTCCTTTAACCCTCTGTAAAACCAAGGGAAGAACAGACCTGTGGGCATAGAGCTTTCTCCAGGGGTAGGATTTGGCAAGCTGTAAATAGACAGCAGGTCTAAAGCTCTCCTGGGGCAGTGAGTGATGTTACAGTCACACTCAATAGACTCTGACTGCAGCTGCAATTTCTTTACACACTTTTTTAGGCACTTATATTGTTATCTTGGTGTATTATTCAACACTGACAAACAAAATTCCTTCTTTCCAAGTCACGAGGAGGGCTTAAACTGAAGGACTGTCTCCACTGGAGAGAGACACTTTTACAACACATTTTTGTTGCTATAAAACCAGTCTAAAATAATGAGACTCATGAAAGGATATGACCTAAACTATAAAATGCACTTATTAAAGTTGTATGATAAATCAGAGGAGGACACGCTTGCCTCTTCCTAAGGAACTGCACGCAGCCAGACAAGAAATCGAGGCAAGGCAGATTGATTTCTGGTGTGCAGCTCTCTCCCAGCTGGGGGTGAAGAATTAGCACAGGTCAAATTGCTCACAAACCCTCTGTCAAGGAATATATATGTCTAGCCTAAATGTCAGGCTGGAGAAAAGAAAACCTGAGCTCTGTGGTCCTGCTACATCCCAGCGTGGGTGATTTCATCAGTTATATCCCTCTTTGCTCTTGCATCTGGATGCTGTACCTTTGCCTTCTTTTTTCCCCTGACAAACCAAGCGATGGGTCTCCAGCAAGATGTCCCACTGCCATGTTAGGTGCCCCAGCCCCAAACTGTCAAGGTCTGCTGCTTAATCTCCACCCGTGTTTCCAACATTGATGTCGGTACATTCAGTCATGCCTTGAGGGGTATCCAGAAATGCATGAACCAGATTTAGAGGGATTTGTGTATGTAAAGCGGGATGATCTGCTCAAGGTGAGATGGGGCAGTGTGTTAGGGTTTAATTTGATTTTCACTGGTCTCATGCTAAGGTTACGCTCAGCAGACAGGGAACAGCCACCTGTTTGGTGGGCTGGCGGGGACTGGGTGTTGGTGGTATTAACAGCCCTCTCACCGAGTGATTAACTGCACCAGGAGAAGGTGGGGGAGAAAAAAAAAAGAGCTTTTTTTTAATGCTAAAAATATATTCTCATTCTTCAAATGCTTGGGAATCTTTTTTTAACCCACTCAAATGGTTTATTCTTCTGCAAAAGGTCTGACTGGAGGGGAGGCTCCCAGGTTGACTTTCACCAACAGTAAGCTGTGAGGGAGAGCCAAACAAGAAATGCTCTTCAGGAGCTGTGGGATGCTGCAGCGCCTGTGACATGAAGGCTAAGAGGTGTGAAGTTAAAGCTGTTTGTTCGCAGAGCTGTTGGATGTGGATGGATCAGGCAAGTTTTTCTCAAATCCCAGTCCCCAGAACACCAATGAGCTGATCATAAGCCAGCAGTGTGCCCAGGTGGCCAAGAAGGCCAACAGCGTCCTGGCCTGTATCAGCAATAGTGTGGCCAGCAGGAGCAGGGCAGGGATCGTGCCCCTGTACTCGGCACTGGTGAGGCCGCAGCTTGAATCCTGTGTTCAGTGTTGGGCCCCTCACTACAAGAAGGACGTTGAGGTGCTGGAGCGTGTCCAGAGAAGGGCAACGAAGCTGGTGAGGGGTCTGGAGCACAAGTCTGATGAGGAGTGGCTGAGGGAACTGGGGGTGTTCATTCTGGAGAAGAGGAGGCTGAGGGGAGCCCTCATCGCTCTCTACAGCTACCTGAAAGGGGGTTGTGGTGAGGTGGGTGTTGGTCTCTTCTCCCAAGTAACTGGTGATAGAACGAGAGGAAATGGCCTCAAGTTGTGCCAGGGGAGGTTTAGATTGGAGATTAGGAAAAATTTCTTCACCAAAATGTTGCCTGGAAAAGGCTGCCCAGGGAAGTGGTTGAGGCACCATCCCTGGAGGTCTTTAAAAGACATGGAGATGTGGTGCTTAGGGACATGGTTTAGTGGTGGGCTTGGCTGTGCTAGGTTAAGGTTGGACTCGATGATCTTTTCCAACCTTAACGATTCTGTGGTTCTATGATTCTATAAAACATCAGTGAAACGACCCCACGTCCCTGCAAGGGCTGAGGCTGAGCCCTCCCATCCATGCAGGGCTTATGTCAGGGCTGGTTATGGTGCAGGAGCTGCATCTCCTCCCTTCAGTTCCTCACGGCACCAAGATGCCTCTTCTTAGCTGCCAGGTAATTTGCTTTCGGATAATGCAATAGCGCATGGAGGAGCCTGTTATTTGCCAGTAGCAAGAGACTCAGCAAGCGCTAATTGGACAAATGAGGCTCCAGGGATTTACAAACTAAGCAGATGAATATGCAATTGGGGAAAAAAGGCAAACGAGGCTCTGAGCCACCCTGAAGGGCACCTGGGACAGTGTTTTGCTCCTGAAAGCAAAGGGGCATGTGCTGCCTTTCCCCAGCTGCAGTGGCATTAGGGACCATTCTGTCCAGACAGGTCCTTCCTCCCCTGTAAACCATCTCCCACCGCGGCTTTCACAGGAGTGTCTCTGATGAGCAGATTTGCACAGATCGCACCATGCGGCAGGTATTTGGAAATATTTCCCAGGTTTTTGGCATCCTTCCCAGCTCATGTTACGCACAGGGACAGGATGCCATCAGTTCTCAGTGTTTGGTACTGTGCTGAGGGGAAGACTTTCTAGCTTTTCACCTGTTCCCAGCCTAAAAGATTCCTTCTAAGAAAGGAAGAGGGAAGGAGGGAAAGAACAGAAAAGCAAAGATCATTATAGGAGAAAATTAAGATCCTTCCTTCCTTCCTTCCTTCCTTCCTTCCTGGGGCTTAGGGAGGAAGAGGAAGAAAGCAGGAGGAAGAGGAGGAGATGGCAATGATGCTCATCTTGTGTCCCCATGGGTAGCTCATTCTCTGGGGACATGGCTTCATCTCTTTGGTGCTTCATTCTTGCATTCTTTTTGCATCATTTTTGATGCTGCTTCCCGTCTTGGTCTGTGCGGGAAAACAGATTGGACTGTGGTTTCCCAATACCCAAGGCACAAGGCTGTGGAATGGCTTCAGAACGTTGCTTTTTGACTTCTTCCAGACATAATTCATTACCAGTTCACTTCGCCTTCCTCTACCGCTGCCCTTTCCAGCGACCCCTCCGTAGGGAGGAGCATATATTGCACCACCGTCAAAACACAGCATCTCCTCAAACCGCAAAGTCTCCAGGCACAAGGTCTGCTGTTCTCCATGGCTGGGTCTTGCTCCGTCACCCGGGTACAAAGCTACTGCCGTAAAATGAATAATAAGGCGTTGTGTTCAATCAGTGTCCGGGGCTGAATACTCCTGGTCCTGCAGCACTTGGATGTAACGCTGTGAATGCCCCCGAGAGGAAGGCCAAGAAATGACTGATGGTGTCGAGTAAGTTATTGCAAGCCCTTCTCGTAGGGAAAAAGCGATCCTTGCTGGAGTTTGGATGATAGATCACGGCGTATTTCTGTAGTGCATTAGCACTTGATCTCAGAGGTCAGGCCAGAAAACAACCTTCTCCCTCTCATTGACATGCAAAGCTACCTCTGTATATTAATTTGGATTGGGGCTGAACTTTGGAGCAGCAGTGCTGAGATCAGAAAAAATGGAGAGTGGTAAATCTGCAGTAAATTGCTTGGATATTTATAGGCTCTCATATGTGAAACATTTATTTAAAAAAAAATTAAAAATGCTGTAGTCCATGGGATGGCCTGGCTTTCTGCCGATGGCCAGGGTCAAAAAGTCCACAGTCTAGTCTGGTAGGAGCAGGAAATATGGCATGGCTTTAGCTGCCCAGAGAGCTTACCAGGATGGGAGAGGTGGCTGTCGTCTGTGTTTTCATGGCTTTAAAAATGAATGGGTTGGTTTCACTGCGAGAATGGTCAGCGAGGGGTGGAAATGCTGAGGCTGGAGTTAGGCTGCGTGGTGAATGGGTGATCTCAATGCTCTCCACCTTCTTGTAGTTAGAGCAGATATTAGCCGGGTGAGACACTGCTTTTAAAATCTGAGAAAAATAGCAATGAAGGGGCTCTTTTCCCACTGTTTGAACCTTTGGTTGCTTCCAGTTAATATTTTCATGCTCCCTTCTGCAGCTCGGATGGCCAGAAATGTGTTAGAGAAGAAGATGTTTTCTTCACATGGCTCCAAATGCTGCAGTGCCCATGGAGAAACCACGAGGGCTGGTGTGGCACTGGGCGATGCAGAGGAATGTCCCTTCAGTTTTGGGGAGCACCCCTTGTTTTTGTGGTACAGCAGGGCTGTAGGTGCTGGAGACCAAAGAAAAGCACCCAAACCCACGAGACCTGCTATCACCAATACCTTCTGCTCTGGGGTTTTCACTTGAGATAGGAAAACCCAAAGTGCAAAACTTCCTGCTAAAGGTGAGATGATGAAATACAGTGTAAAGCAATGATGTGATCACCCCTTTCCTTTAGTCTGCCTTCAAAATTACCCAGCCTTGTAAAGAAAAGCCTTCCAGATCCTCTCTACAAGCCATAAACCTCAGGAACTGTCTGGCTTAATTTTTGCATGACTGAAGAAGCTCTTCATTACATTTCCCAGAATAATTGGAGAAGTCAAAATGAGAAGAACATAATGAAAATGGCTGATGTAAACATAGCTGTATCTTCCTACAGGTCTCTATAGTTAGCTTGCTCTCGTTAATAACCGCTGTATCCAAGGGCTTATGAATTCCAACAATTATTTTCTCCGTGTATTTTTCTTGCGGGGAGGACAATGACTAATTGCTGTTGGGCTTCATTACCGCTCCCGGACACCGCAGGAGTTAACAACGTGCCTCCAGCCAAGCCTGTGTGCGGGCACAGGCTTGCAGAGGGTGAGTCCGTACAAGCGTCTGTTGTCATGAGAAGGGAGAGGACCTTCACCTTTGGGGTTGGGGATGTGCTTGAACCAGGAACCTGGGAGATTTTCACCTTTTGGGGGTGGGAGTATGCTGGAGCTGATCTTGAGGGTGTTATGGATCCTCCTTCAGTCTTCAGAAACGCCCTTTCCAACCAAGACATCTGCAGATGTCCAAGATCTGAAGCGTGGCTGTTTGCTTGACCTATTTTTCTATTTATGACCTATTTTGCTATTTTTCTCACCCGAGTCACATGCCCCTCTGATCACATTGGGTGTCAGATACATCATGAGCTACTGCACAGAGACGAGGCTGTACCACGCCGCAACCACACCATCACCCCCAGTGCTTCCCTCTCCCCTTCCCTTATTATAATTAAACCATGAAGCCTGATTGCAGTGTGCCCATCGTGGTAACACACAGCACTGCTGCAGCCTGCTCATGTTGGTAAACAAGACTGTTACAAGTAGTTTTTCCCAACGGGCATTTGCTGGAGAAAAAGCAGTCTGGTTGCCTCTCCCTGACCAGACGCGATCTGTGTAGCGTGTGGAAGTGCATTTCAGGTATCTCCAGCTATGCTATAACATGTACATCACTAGAGTGATGAAGATGATGATTATTAATGTGTAATATTTATTGTTGTCACTATAATAATTTCAGTAATAATTTCAACAATAATAATTTCAACAATAATAATTTTAATTTAAACTTTAATTTAAATTTAAATTTAGATTTTAATTTTAATAATAATAACAACAACAACAATAATAAT